>NC_087203.1:67965488-68016740 GCF_015104395.2 Macrobrachium nipponense | reverse complement strand
AATTTATTTGTCTTTTCTTAGTGTTGGTGACCAAAACTATAATGCATATTCAAGATGGGGTCTAACTATTGATGTATAGAGCTGCAGCACCGTTTCCTTATTTCTGTATTTGAACTGCCTCTTTATGTATCCCCCTCAAGATGCTGAAGCCTTGCCAAGGATGGGGCGCTTGGGGTTCAGCAGCCGGGCTCTGATGCCTGGTGGGAACTGCTTTCTCGCTGGGCCTTGGTGCCCGGCTGTTGATCCAACTAAATAAGTCGCCTCTTTTCCTTTTACTAAAAACATTTCATCCTTCTGCTTCCTCCCCCTATAAGGTATGGATTTTATGTTGATGACTTTGGATTGGTTTGGAATATGATTTGGATTTGTTCGTTGGATTTGATGGAGGGTGAGGATGGTTGACATGCCACTTCACCCGTAGAACTCGAGTACCTAACGTGGTCGAGTGAGGGGAAAGTTTAGATGTGAAACCCTGCTCTTAGTGCTGGGTCTGATCTCGACGGACATCATGACGCCTTAAGCACTGAGGGTGGGGTGTATATCTGGGTGGTACCCCTAGGGCAACCCTGTATGGGATAGCACTGTCCTCTAAATGTGGCTCAATGGTGGGTGGAGGGCTACCTGGACGAATCCTCAATTCTTCGTATTAATGACATTAGTAAAACCTTCTGTTGATGACTCGGGCAAGGATAAGGACAAGGAAAAAACTGGTAATTCCATCATTGTAACTTTGGAGCCTTTTTCAAATGAGCTCCTTGTTACAAACATTTTGTATGTGAAACCAGTCCCTTTAGACTGGAATTATGACACAATATTTAATGAATTTTGTGGATTTGGTAACATTAAAGAATTACAGAATAGACTTGGCAAAAATTATGGTTTTTTTTAATTCTTGATATTTTTCAACAATGAATCGGAAGCTTTCAGAGCCTTTAGAGAATTTAGATCAGATTCTATGAGCGTTGGACTTGTAGAGGCGGAAGAGGTCCCTAGGTATCTTGAAATTTATAGACCACCAAATGAAATTAAAGATCTTAGTAGAATAAGTAAAATCTTCAGATCTCCAGACCCAGCTAAGTGGTTAACTATTACAACGCATGGTGAGAGGCAACCTCTTCAAGGTGAAAAGGTTGGTAAGCCAGGAGATCGGCAATGTTGGGAGCCCAGAAGTAACTCGCTTTGGGCGTAATAGTTTTTTAGTTCATACCAAGACCAATGTTCAATGGGTAATGCTCCCGAGGGTATGATAAAAGAAGTAAAACCTCACTATAATTTTAGTTATGCGAAGGGTGTTATCTTTAACGAAGATTTACATGAAATGGATGAGGAGAAAATTTTGGAAATGTGTCCAGATGCAGTTTGGAAGGTTTTTAAAGTGCCCCGCTCATCGATGCTTATTTTAACATTTATAAGTTCTTTCCTGCCATCTGAAATTATTCTTGACAGTGAAATCATGAAAGTTCGTCCTTATAGACCAAGAGTACTCCAGTGCTTTAAATGTTTTGGTTTTGGACACTCCTCTAATGTTTGTACCAGAAATAAACTGTGACTCCTGTGGTCAGCCTGAGCACGAGGAATGTTCTGGACCGGTAATTTGTGTTAACTGTAAGGGTGAACATCGAGCCCGTGATAAGAAATGTAGTGCATTCAAAAAAGAACGAGGCATTACTTAAATCTATTGCTGAACACATCAGTGTGGGACAGGCCAAGAAGCTGTAGGCAAGGAAAACCTATTTAGATGCCTTGAAGGCACAACAATCGAATACTGCTTCTGATGGGGCTTCCCGGGGTCCCCCTGGTGGGGTTCCCCCCCCCTAGTGGGGCACCCCTGGTGGGGCTTCTCATGCCCCCCTGGTGGGACTTCCCGTGCCCCCTCTAGTGGGGCTCCTCATGTTGCAGAGACTGGTCGAGACAGGGGACCCTGTTGGTTCAAGGGTTCAAGACACATCTCAATATGTTGATGACTTCTCTCTGTCAGGGACATTGCCTGACATTGAGCCCTCACCTGATCCTGACATTACAGTGCTCTGTGGAGATGACTGTGAGGAGATGGAGGCCCTCTTTATTCGTCAGAAGAGGGCCCTTTCTCCCTCTTTGCCTCATTCACAATCACTTGGCCATCATAGGAAAAACAAAAGCAAAACTGAAAGGGCAAATGATGGCCCATCATCTAAAAGATCTGTAACACCTAGATCTAGATCAAGTGGTACTGGTAAAACTGATATGATCTCTCTCACCAGGACACAGATTCCTAAATTAGTAGAGAATTTTAAGATCCCTTCCTCTAAATAATGGCTCTCTTGCAGTGGAACATCTGTGGCTTTATACCAAATAGAGAAAGTTCGGGTTCTGTTTAGGAACATGATCTATCTATGATGTGTCTACAGGAGAGACAGTTGGGAGAGCACACTCCCAACTTGGGTTTTAATTATTCATTTCATAGGTCTCCACCCCTGATAGGTGCACAGACAATACAGTCCGCAAGTCTGTTAATCACAGGGTTGTTCAGTTGAACACAGTTGAACACTGTGTTGCAGGCTTGTGCAGTTCAAATTTTCAATTATAAATGGATCACAATTTGTTCTCTATACCTTGATCCATCATTAGATAATAGATTGCAGGATGCGCAGGGTAATCCCCGTCAGCTAGAATTAAACGATCTACAGACATTGATAATACAGACATTGATAAACCAGCTTCCTAAACCCTTCATTTTGATGGGGGATTTTAATGCCAAGCACACCCTCTGGGGAGAGCCAAACTGCGACCGGTGGGGTTTAATAATAGAACAGCTGCTTGACTTGAATGACATCACTTTAATGAATGATGGTTCCCCTACAAGACATGATGTTTTTCATAATTCTGATTCAGCCATTGACCTCACTATCTGCTCTTCGTCTTTGAGGTTAGATTACCAGTGGGTAGTAGACCAGAATGATCATGGCAGTGATCATTGGCCCATTCACTTAAAGTTTATGAAAAATATTCCATCTCCATGTTTACCAAAATGGAAGGTAGGGGAGGCTGACTGGGGATTATTCAAAAAATCTACTGAAGTTGATCAAGATATAAAAGATTTTCAGAGCCCAACATCCGCTTATGAGTATTTAATCAGTATATTGCTGTGTGGTGCCATGCTGTCTATTCCTCGAACGTCTGGTAAACCTTGTCGAACTCTAGTACCTTGGTGGAGTGATGCATGCGCCTTGAGCCGAAAGATAACTAGAACTTGCTACAAGAGATATCGTAGATATCCTTGCTTGGTCAATAAAATTATCTACAAAAGAGCTCCTGCAGCGCCTCAGTGGCGCGGTTGGTTTGGTGTTTGCTTCTCACCTCGGTGGTCGCAGGTTCGATTCTTGGCCATTCTATTGAGGAGTGAGAGATGTGAATTTCTGGTGATAGAAGTTCACTCTCGACGTGGTTCAGAAGTCACGTAAAGCCGTTGGTCTTGTTGCTGAATAACCACTGGTTCCATGCAACGTAAAAACACCATACAAACAAGCAAAAAGAGCTCTTGCTAAGCAAAAGAAAACATTTAAGCAAGCAAAGATGGAATCATTTATTTGATATATAAGTGAATTAAAATATGATTCCCCAATGTCATTAGTCTGGAACAGAATCCGGAAGCTGCAAGGGAAATTTTCTCCACCTCCCTTGCCTATATTGAAAATTGATGGTTTCCTCATATCTGATTCTGGAGAAGTTGCAGAAACCTTTGGTAGGCCTTTCTCCAATATATCTAGTGCCGTACATTACTCTCCTGCATTCAGGAATATTAGGGATGGTACCACGGTTGTTCCTCCTGTTAGTTTAAATTCAGTCGTATAATCTTCTTTTCACCATGAAAGAATTAGATCATGCAATCTAGTTATCTTCCCCAACATCTCCTGGGGAAGATGATGTACTGTACACAATGATTTTTAATCTGCCTAGAAGTACAAAACAATTTCTTTTAGACATTTTAAACAGTTTTTGGCTTTCAGGAACTTCAGGAAGATATCGATTATTGTACCTCTTTTAAAACCTTTTAAAGATTCCTTCCTTCCTAAGAACTATAGGCCAATTGCTCTAACTAGTTGTGTTAGCAAGATATATGAAAGGATGGTCAATGTTTGACTTGTGTGGTATTTGGATTCATAGAATCTTTTATCTAATCGGCAGTTTGGCTTTAGGAAAAATAGAAGTACTTCTGACCCTATGATGTTCCTTAATGCCTGTCCACACGATCGGGCCTGATCGGCGGACTTCCCCTCTAACGGGCACACTTGACGGGCAAACCGTCAAATTGCCCGATGGGTCTTGTAGCAAAATCTCCATGGTGGTGCCCGATGGCTTGAGCTTTGACCCTGGCAGACGTACGTTAACCATATACATTTCTTTTACCGAGCCATTCTTTGCACCATATTCTCTTCTTTTTCATCACACACAAAGCGATTATCATGCTACACTATCTTCTTTGCGGTAGGCACCATGTTTATCGTACTGCACTGAACATGCAATTGGCATCGTCGGGCATGCCCACCTCTCCATCGCCTCACCTGTGTGGACAACATTCACGGATAAGTCCGCCAGAATTTACCCGTCAACCCTGGAGCACGCCGATCAGGCCCGGTCGTGTGGACAGGCCTTTACTCGGGAGATACAGAATGCTTTTGCCGTGCAAAACCAGACTTTTCGTATTAAGCCTAATTAACAGAATTTACCGAGAACATATCTTCCCCAAGCTTTGAGAGAAGTTAAAATTACTCCCATTTGTGAAACCTGGAAAAGATTCATTCAAGACAGAAAATTATCGTCCTATTGCATTGACATCTTGTTTGTGTAAGATCCTGGAAAAAATGGTGAACACACAATTGATGTGGTACTTGGAAAGAGGTAAATACCTCTCGCCTGCTCAGTGTGGTTTTCGGAGTATGCACTCCACAACTGACATATTGGTACGAATGGAATCTTCAATATGTGAAGCTTTTGCCAACAAGCAGCATCACATCACTGTTTTCTTTGATCTAGAGAAGGCTTATGATACAACATAGAGATATGGCATTTTGAGGGTCCTTTATGAATGTAACCTAAGAGGCAATTTGCCCCTCTTTATTAAGGCTTTTTTTAAAAGACAGGCTATTTCAGGTTCAGGTTAGAGCAACATTGTCAGATGTGTTCAATCAAGAAGAAGGAGTACCACAAGGAAGTGTTTTAAGTGTAACCTTGTTCGCTTTGGTAATCAATGGGGTTTCTAAAATAATTCCCCCAGATATAACATATACCCTTTTTGTTGATGACCTATCGATTTCCTTTGCAGCCTCAAGGATGGCAGTGGCTGAACGCAGTCTTCAGCTCTGCATTGATAATATAGTAAAGTGGGTTGAGGTTAATGGTTTTAGATTTTCTGCCACTAAAACGGTAACTATGCACTTTTGCCATATAAGGGGAATCCACCCTGATCCAGATCTGTTCATTCATAGGCAGAGAATTCCATGTGTTGGTGAAACAAGGTTTCTTGGTTTGATTTTTGATAGCAAGCTGACCTGGATTCCACATCTGAAATATATTAAGGCAAAATGCTTGAAAGCAATGAATTTGCTGAAAGTCCTGTCTCACACTTCATGGGGTGCAGACCGAACTCAGATGTTGAGATTATATAAAGCCTTGGTCTTTTCAAAATTAAGTTATGGGTGTGAGGTGTACACTTCTGCAAAGCCAAATAGCCTTAAAATGCTCAACTCAATTCATCATGGAGGAATACGGTTGTGTACTGGAGCATTTAAATCATCTCCTACCGAGAGCATGCTTGTAGATGCTGATGAGGTGCCACTGGATCTTCATTACAAGCGTCTGCTGGTTCGGAGCTGGTATAGATTCCAGAGCCTACCTAAGTCTTTAACCAGCATTTGTATGAGAAATGAAAGGCATTGGCAGTTTTATGAAAGTCACTCCAAGCAACCTCATCCATTCGCTTTTAGAGTAAATTTTATTGTCTGTGAATTAAATATGCCAAGAATTGAGGTTTTACCAGCAAAATATTCAGTTAGCCCCCCCCTGAAACTTTCCAGAGATAAAATTTTGTAGATATTTTAATTTTACTAAGCCAGAATTGTCCAGTGAGGCCATGCAGTCAATATTTTTAGAACACTCTTTGCAACATGATGACTCCACTGCAGTTTTCATGGATGGCTCAAGGTCAGATGCTGGCGTCGGCTTTGGTGTAGCCTTCCCTGATGTAGAGAGAAGCGGCAGGTATTCATCTGTTGCATCAATTTTTACAGAAGAATTATATGGAATTTTAAGGCTTTAAAGAAAGTTTTAATTCTGAATGAAAATAATTTTATTATATATTGTGACTCAAGAAGTGTTCTTCATTCGCTGGAATCTTTTAACCCTTTAAACCCTCGTGATTTTAGATATATTGGAATGGCTGATTTTACTAAAAAGAAGAGGGAAAGAAATAATGTTCTGTTGGGTTCCTTCCCATATTGGGGTGGCTGGGAATGAGAAAGCTAACCAACTTGCAAAGTCTGCGGTCAGCTCCCCAGAACCAATAAGATGCCTGCTACCATATCGGGATTTGTATCCTCTAGTAGGTCAGAGGGTTAAAAAATATTGGCAGTCCCAGTGGGAGGTTATTTGACTAATCAAAAAATGCGCAGTATCACGTCATCAGTGTCTCCTTGGTCATAACCGAATATGCCAAGGAGACAGGAAACGATGTTGTGCAGATTGAGGATTGGACATACAACACACACATGGGTTCTTGATGTCTCGTGAAAATCCTCTGTTTTGTGAGAACTGTACTGTGCCCTTGACTGAAACATTTGCTGATTGAATGTCCCAGATTTGGGAATTTGAGACAGGTTCCTGTCTAGGGGTCGTGACAGAGTAGGTAATTTTATCCTAGCTACAATTCTTGGAAAGGATTGTAATATAGAGCAGTTATATAGCTATATGAGGGAGGCGGGCCTCCTCAACCAAATTTAAATTATACATAGATTGTCTATGTAAGAACTTATATATATGAACAAAATTTTTATATATTTATAGATATTTGTATATGAAATGTATCAAAAATTTAATTTTTTCTATTTAATTTATTTCGGTGTCAATTACCCAGATGTTGTGACGCCAGATATAATACACAATCAATTAATTGATCAATCTGCAAAACCAGACTATAGCAATGTTCTTTGACCTAGAAAAAGCCTACGACACTACCTGGCGAGGGGGTATCCTTATGCAACTTGTTGATTGAGGTATTGTGGGTAATTTGTTTTATTGTCTTAAAGATTTTTTTGTCAGAACGTTACCTGAAAGTAAGAGTGGGCTCTTACATTTCTTCTGCTTACCCTCAAGAAGAAGGGTTACCTCAGGGAAGTGTCCTTAGTCCAACACTCTTTAATGCAGCTGTCAACGGTCTACTAGAACAAGTTCCTGTTGGGGTGCATGGTCTGGCCTTTGCTGATGAGTATGCAGTAATCTTTAGTAAGTCTACAGCTGTCGAAGCTTGTCAAAAGATCCAGACTGCTATTAATGCTGCAACATTATGGGCCAGTGCTAAAGGGTTCAAATTTTCACCAGAAAAAACCAAAGCTATTCGATTTTGTCGATTAAGAAGAGTGGAAGAGATCCCTACGCTATTTTTAAATGGTTCAATTTTACCTTATGAAGATATCATTAAGTATCTAGGTGTTACATTTGATAAAAAAAAATTAACTTTCACTCAACATGTTATTAAAGCTGTATGTAACGTGAAGCTTCGTCTTAATATTCTTAAAGTTGAGTCAAATTTTAATTGGGGGGCAGATCGAACACCCTTTTGAGGATGTACCAGGTTTTATGCCTAAGCAAAATTGATTATGGTTGTGCGTGCAAGACAACACTGCAGAAATTAGATGTTGTCCATAATATGGCTTTACGTATTTGTACGGGAGCCTATAGAACTTCACCAGTAGAAAGCCTATATGTTGAGTCAGGTTTCCCCCCACTATTTATCCGTAGGGAGGAATTAGGCTTGAGATGCATATCAAGAGTACTTACGTCAAAGCTGAACCCTAATTATAAGTATGTTAGAGAACCAACTGATAGAGCCCCAAATAGACCTAGACTGCCAAAGCCGCTTGAAGTTCGACTAGCAAGCTCTGCCAGGGAGGTGGGATTACTACCTCCTGCAGTAGCTGAAATTTCGCCCTCAAAGTTTCCTCCTTGGAATAGACCATGCCTAGAGATCTGCCCAATTAGGGACAGCAGGAGCAACAGTTCTGGTGATCAGTTGAGGGCAAGTTTCTTGGATCATGCTTTTGAACATGGTGATTCTCATCATATATATACTGATGGCTCGAAAGGTTCTGATGGTGTTGGATGGATGGATGTATGAGTTTAGGGCAAAAGCTTAGGCACTGGGGCCAAAGAAGCCATTCAGCGCCGTAATGGAAAGTAAATAAATTACATTATATAAATGAGTTAATAAGTGTATGAAGAAAGTGGTTCATATATAAATTGCCATATGAGAAATGAATGAATTAATGAAGAAATTAATGAAGAAAATACTTAATAAATAAATATATATATCTATGATGTGATAGATAAAAAATAATTAAATGTTATTAAAAATTTTTATAGACTTTAAAAAGGAGATGAGAGCAGAAATATCTGATTGTTTCATTGATTATGGAATTTAGGGCATAGCCCAAGCGCTGGGACCTGCAAAGGTCATTCAGCGCTGCAGTATTATATGATTAAATGAAATGAATTGGATGAATGAATACATGAATCAGAATCAATTAAAACCTCTCACACAAATGACCAACTAAAACTGCAATTAAAAACACCGAACGACACACAACAACCAGGACCAAGACGATCTCACATCACATATCAACCAAACCAAAACCATTCACTCTCACTCAAAACCACTCACACTACATCCAAAGAATCCCACAGCCAAAGTCACACAAACACACACACACACACGAAACCAAATACATAAACAAGAAGAAAAAAAAAACTGACATGCATACATCCATTCAACACCATTTAACCTTTATTAAAAACAGCAAATAAAATTTTTAATAATAATCAGGTACTTAAAATGATGACTATGAACAAAAAATAAAAAATAAAATCAATATAAAATAAAATAAAATCAACACAAAATAAAATCAATGAGTTAAAATTTACCATCAATTAAACTTCATAAAAAATCTCAATACATTTTAAAAAACTCACTAGTGCAGAAATATCTGCTTTGTCATCTAGAACATCGGCAAGAGATTTTCCATCAAGGTGGAATCTCTGCCTCTGTTCTCTGTAATTTACACAATGCACCAAGATGTGCTCCACTGATAAGGTTGCATCACATCCAACACATACTGGTGCACTGCCACCTTCTAAAATAAATTTATGGGTTATCCTGAGTGTGGCCCAATACAAGTCGCCCCGCCAAAACAATTTCTGTTCTCCTCTCTTTTTGAAAAGAAGAGGGCCATTTTTCAATGCTTTTCCTTATCTGCTTATATTTTTTTATTGTTGGCTAAGAGAGGGGAGGACATCTCTGCCATTTCCTCAAGATGTACGACTTGATGGATCTCTTCATATCTATATGTGGCCTTTGGTTATCTGGTACAAATTACTCACAGCCGCTTCCTTTGCATATCTGTCTGCCTCCTCATTCCCGCAAATTCCAACATGAGCTGGGATCCAGCAGAAACATACCAATTTCCTGCGACACGAAATCCAAAGAGCCACTCTGGGCTTTTTGTACCAGAGGATGAATTGCATACAGCTGCTTTAATGAATCTAATGCACTTTTTGAGTCACTATTATATTACAAAATTTTTTCTAATTCGAGTTATGAATAATTTCTAAAGCTTTAACTAAAGCTGACAACTCTGCAGTGAATATGGAAGCTGACTCAGGCAATTTTGCCTCGTAAATTTCATTCCCATGCACAACTGCACACCCAACTCCACTATCAGACTTTGATCCATCAGTGTAGATCTTCACTTGCCCATCATGTTTACGGTCATGCTCCAGAAAATTAGCTTTTACCTCTCCCCCAGACTGTTTTTTTTTGTCTATTTTCTTAGAGCATAAGGAAATCTTGGGAATAAGCCTGGGGGTACAGAGGATGGTTTTTACTTCTTCAACTTTTTGGCGCTGAATGACCATGTCCATTTAAACATTCCAACTGCCTTATTTGAAAAGGTTTGGAAGATCTTTCACCAAATTTTTTTAGAGTCACACTCCTCTAAAATTTTTCGTGTGGGGTTCTCTCGACAGCTTTTTAGTCGCATGGTGTACCGCAACCCAAGCTCTTCTCTTCGCAGATCTAAAGGAAGTTCATGAGAGTCAATGTAGATACTCTCAACGGGAGATGTCCTGAAAGCACCTGTACATATCCTTAATCCCATATTATGTACTACATCCAATTCCTTTAACCTGGACTGCAGGCAGATGAATATACCTGACAGCCATAGTCCATGTTTTGTTTTGATTTACATAAGGAATCATACAGCTTCAATAAACTTTTCTTATCAGCTCCCCAGTCGAATCCCGATACCACCTTTAAAATATTGAGGGATTTTTTAACCTTTGTTTTTAGAGAGTCAATGTGACTACGCCACGTTAGCTTGCTGTCAAATATTATGCCCAAAAACTTTACTTCTTTTTTGTGAAGGAATAAGACAATCCTTCAGTTTCAAATTTGGATAGTTTCATTGCGGGTACATCTGGTGAAACGAACGGCCACAGTTTTTAGATGAAGAAAATCGGAAACCATGTTCATCAGCCCCATTTACTGATGACATTTATTGTCTTTTGCAGGTAGTTACAGGCTGATACAGCGTCGTATGTGGTGACGTAGATGGCAAAGTCATCCACAAATAGTGAAGCCCTAACTGAAGCGGTAACAGATTTCACAATATTATCAATAGCAATGGCAAAGCAGGTAACACTCAATATGCTGCCTTATGGGACACCTTCTTCCATCTCATAACAAGAAGAAAACTTATTCCCAACTCTCACTCTAATATATCGGTCCCTTAAAAAGGAGTTGATAAAGTTTAACATATTGCCCCTGATTCCCATTTCGTTGAGCCGTTTTAACAATGCCAAATCGCCATGTTGTATCATAGGCTTTCTCCAGATCAAAAAATACCCCTACTGTTTGGCATTGATTGGAAAATCCCTGCTGAATCGATTTGATAATCTCAGTAAAGGGTCCGCCCAAGGCTGAACGATTTTTCCTGAAGCCGAACTGAACAGAGGATAACAATCTGTTTTTCTCTAAATGCCACATTAGACGAGAGTTCACCATCTCAAATAATTTACAGACACAGCTTGTTAGTGAAATTGGTCTGATTCTAGTGGGCTGATATGGATCTTTATTTAGCTTTATGACTGGAACTACTATGGCTATCTTCCAATGAGGGGGAATGATGCCCGTTTCCTCCCGACCTTATTGAGTATTTTCATTAGATATATTTTAGCATGTTATGTTATCTGCACCAGGGGCTGTTGACTCACAAGATGAGAGAGCCTCTCGAAATTCCCTTAGTGAGAACTTAGCATTATATGCTTCATTATTTTCAGTGTTAAATCTAATTGACACCTTGGCATTTCGAATCTTACTGAACTGTGGTGTAATTTTTGGAGCTTGATATGTCAGCAAAATGCTCACCAAATTTTTCTGCAACATCAGCTGGATTTGAAATAAGCACATATTGATTTTTTAGAGTAGACCAGGTGTGGTGGAACAAATTTCCCACTTAGCTTTTTTAATCTTTTTCCATACTAATCTTTCTGGTGTTTTGAATTGATACCATTTATAATGTGGAGCCAAGATTCCTTTTTAGCTTTTTTTCTCTAATATATTTTCTTTGTTTGGCTAAGGCCCGTTGGTATGTAGTTTTCATTGTTTCCTGAGGGTTTTGCCTTGAATTGTCTATAGCATTTTCTCACTATTCTTCGCAGTTGCTGACCACAGGTTTGGTCCCACCAGGGTGGCTGCAGGCCTGCTTGGTTTACCCTTTGTTTTTTGGGATATATTTCTCGGCATTATCCAATATAGTTGAGGTCCAATAATCATATGCATCTAAGTGTGACTCAAATGACTCTACTTCCAGATGTAATTGAAAGCTTCCTTCATACTTCCTCCAATCTGCTTCATGTTCTTTCCACTTTATAGGGGATTCAGAAGGTATGTTTCTAGCATACTTTAAATGTATGGGAAAGTGATCACTTCCGTGCAAAAGTTACATCTACAGACCAGTTTGAAGTCCAAAGTAGGACCTGCAGGTGAACAAATGCTTAAATCTGTAGCTGAAAAGACATTGGTGTAGATGTTATGAAACGTCATTGAACCATCATTGTAAAGAGAGAAATCATTATTTAAGATAAAATCATCGATGGTTCTACCTACAGCATTCAAGGTATCACCAGTTTGACTCTAAATTTCTCTCATCCTATTTCTATTACTTATAATTGTTTCATTCTTCTTCATATTTATCAACTTTCTCCAACCTTGCTTTCAAAACTCTTACCCATTTCACTGTCCAGATGTTTTTTTAGGGGACATCATATCCGAGATTGGAAATTTTTTCAAAATCAATTGTGGGAGCTGTGGTGGTCTTGCCAACTACCCGATAATGTTTGGACACCCTTCGGATTCCAGGGGTTGGCCAGTTTCATAAAGATAGGACTCTCGGCATTCCGTCCGGTTTGCCTGCCACTATGATTAAAGTGGGGATGATTGTATTCCTGTAATGCTCTCAGTCCCATCAAGCGGGTTTGGCATACACTTGAGCCACTCTAATCATTAGTGTACCATCCCTTGTGGTAGGGTAGGGAGTGACATTTGGGAAGCAGCTCTCGCAGGTGTCATTGGTGGAGAAATTAATTTCATGAAAGGATAATGGGTTCTCTTTTGGGATGTCAGACAGTCTAATTTTTTTCTTTCCCCCAACTAATTTAATGACGGAAATTAATGTTTCTTATACCCCTGGATCGAATGGCGAACCTCAGACACTGTTGACGACCCTCTGGCTGCTTTAATTTATTAGGGAAAACTCTGTTGATGACCTCGGAACTAGGAAGGACCATTCCATTGATATTCCAAAATTGAGTAATCTGGGTAACGCAAGGAAACTTCGAATCCTTCATGTTACCCAAATTCCAATAGAGACAAATTATGATGATATATATAAAGAGTTTGAGTGTTATGGATCTATAACAGAAATAAGAATGAAACTGGAAGATACAAAATGGGATTCATGGATATCTTACAATAGTCATGACGAAGCATTTAATGCAATATGTAATATTAATAATATCAAAATTAATAACTTGAATATAATGGCTGCTCTTTGCGACAAGGTACCAAAGGATTTGGATGTTTATAGACCTGCGGACTAGTTTGAAAAGATGCTGATTTAGTTGTGCCTTCCCCCAGAGGAAGCCCCAAAACCACCGATGTGGCTTGTAGCTGAATCTCGGGGGGTTACAGGGAACTATTTCAAAATATGCAAATTAATTCAGAAAAAAGTAGGAATTATTGCAACGGGAGACATATCTCGTTTTGGAAAAAATAGTTACCTTATCCATGCCAAATCATGCACACAATCTGTAATACTATCCAACCTTAAAACAAATGATGATAATATTAAGTTAGATGTCAAACCCCACCTAAATTTTAGCCTACGGAAGGGGTGGAGTAAGTTTTTAACAACGATCTGTATGAATTTACAGAGGAAGAGATACTGGCCATGTGTCCACTAAAATGTATGGAAAGTACTACACAAAGTCCCAGGTACATCAATGATTATCCTTACTTTCCAGGATGCTGATGTACCTTCCGCATTATTATTGAACATGAAATTTATTAAAGTTTTCGACCATTCAAGCAGAAGCCACTGCAATGTTTTTAATTGTTTTAAATTTGGACACCCGTCAAAAGTTTGCAAAAACGAAAAAATGTGTGGTATTTGCTCCAAATCTTACCATGGAGAATGTACACTTGAGGCCAGGTGTTTAAATTGCAGCTCAAATCATAAATCCACTGACCGGAGCTGCGAGCTGTATAAGTCGGAAGAAGCTGCCCTTAACAAATCCAACTTAGAACACATAAGTGTGGGATATGCCAAAAAGGCTATTAGATAAATCAAGTAGTTATGCAAAGGCACTAAAATCAACCCATCTAGCACTGCATAGTTCATAAAAAAGAAATATCCATCAAATGATAAAATGCTGCATGATGAGGGTAAGCTATTGCCCATCCCCGTACAACCTTCGTCCCCCATTACTATAGTAGTAAAAAACCTCTCTCAGGCCATGTCCTTGCCTGATTTGATGGAGGTTCCACTTAAAACCACTTGCCTGATGCACCTGTGGGGAAGGTGCAAAACCTAGAAGCCCACCACCTATTAATCGAAAAAGAGAGAGACCTCCATCTCTCTCACCCCCTTCCATCAGAAACATTAAAGCTATGACGTCAAATAAATTTGATGTTTTATCTGTTGATGTTTTCTGATCAACTGGAAGATAACTTGAATAAATCAGAAATTCAAGTTTAAAAAAACAAAAAAAAAAAAAAAAAAACAAAAAAGGGGTCCACCATCCGCCTCAACAAATAGATCACAAGGACACAAAGAAAGACAACGTAAAACCCAATATATGAAGACCATCTCTAAAGAAACCTACAGGAAATAATGTTAGATTAAAAAGTTGCCAATGGGAAAGACCTCATCCAAGATGTCTTCCAGAAGTGATCCATAGTTTTTCTCCTCCATTTTGCAATGGAATTGTCAGGGTTTAAGGGCCAAATATGAAGAACTTAAGCTACTAATTCATGAGCATTCCCCCATAATTGTATGTCTACAGGAGAGCAAGCTTGATGCTAATACTCCTTGTCCTCGCGAGTATATTAGCTATAGAACACCATATAATCACCCCCTGATCCCAACTCCTTGACGAGGTGGGGGGCTTAGGGATCCACTGCAGAGAGAGTATGCCCCTTTATGCCTATGCTCTTTGCTGTGGATCCAACTGAACATTGGACCTTTAACTCCTTTAGTACCTCTTCTTATAAAATTTTTCCCCTTTCCCTTCTTCTTCTTTCGTTGACGACCTTGGCATGATTTTGGACATTTGAATTGACTGCTCTTTTAACTTGATGGAGGGTGGAGTTGGACGGCATGCCACTTCACCCGTAAAACTAAAGTACCTGACGTGATTGAGCGAGGGGAAATTTTTATGTCAAACCATGCCCGCAGTGCTGGGCCCGATCTCATGGGACTGACGACCCTTAAGGCATTGTGGGTATGGCATATATCCAGGTGAGTGTCCCAGGGCAGTTACCACTGTGTAACATTATTGCTCCTCCCCCAGTTGGGCCTCCTTGGTGAGAGGGACCTCATCCTGGACGAAATTTACAATTTTATTTTATGGAAAATTTAAAAAATACCCCCACGACTTCTGGCACGGATTTGGACCATTCTAACGGAAGCTCAGATCACAAAGACCAGGTTGGTATTAAAACATTAATACCATATACTAAACCTAGGAAACTTCAGTACCGGCATGACCCAACCTTGACTCACTTTGACTCCCTCTTTGGGAGTGGGAGTTGGTAAGGTTTCTAACTATGGAAGCAGAACAAAATATTTCGGCCTTGAAATTAGAAAATTTTTTACTAAATAGACATCCAACGCAGAAATGTCGTTCAGAAAAATAAGAGAGAAGACTTGGCTTATAGAAGGCCACAACAAAAAAGCCAGTCAGAAGACTATTTGTCTTTTAAAAATTATAGATTCTATTAATGTTAAAATGGAGAAGCATGACAATATGAACAGCATTCAGGGTACCATTGTACTTCCTGATACAACGACGAAGCAATTTAATAAGAAAATACTTTTAGACTCGCTCAAAAAGAGATAGCCCCAAGGTTGAGGATTGCGAAGTGTATGACATGTCAAGTAAGAGAGGCAGTAAAAAACAAGTAGTAAAAATAGCAAAAATAAAATTTGAGGGTTCAGATCTACCTCAAAAAATAAAATTTTAGGACAAAAATAGAGAGTTAAGACCCTATATACCAAAGCCACTGCAATGTGGTCAAAATTGCAGTAAGTATGGACACACAAAGAGCAATTGTAAGGAATGGGTCCGGGTGGTGTGCTTACTGCGGATTCTACAGAACACGCCACCAAATGGAAGTGCGGTGAACCAAAATGTGTAAACTGTGTGCAGAACCATCATGCAAAGATCCAAAGAATGCATGTATTACATATACAACACGGAATTGAAAATGTTAAAAGAAAGAACAGGCATGTCTATAGCTGAGGCTAAATTAGAATTAAAAGTGAGAGGAATTCAAGATCCTGCCAAGAAACGTACATATTCTTCTATAACAGGAACCAGTAATGAAACAAACAAAAAAACATACAGATAGAAGTAACAAGATACAGCAAAGTAGGTCTGAAGAAGTTAGTAATTATACAGGAAAAACTAAGATAGTAAAGAATCAGAAACAGGGTGCTAGCGAATTGGATGATAATCTATCAAATTCATTGACGTGTTAATGCAATAGAAACCACAAGAAGATACTACCACAGAGGTGGAAGAAGGAAGTTGTGATGTACCGAAATTAAAGAAAAAAAACGACCTTTGGAGAGAACACCACCAAAACAAAGAAACCAACTATAATTAGAGAAACATCAGTCAAACCAAAAACCAAAGATATGAAGAAAGAACAAAAACAAATAAAAACATAACCTTTATCTCCTAAAATAATATAAAACCATATGGATGCAGAGATCCAAAACACCAAAGAAGTGGGAGAAATCATACCATAGATGATGGTGACTATGCCAAGGGTGATGAGATTACTCCATCACCAATAATTGGTAACAATAAGAGCAAATAAAACAGTAGATATACATGACAACATATGTGGCTGTAATGTTGATTCTTGCATTGTGCAATGAAAACAAAAATATAACAAAGATTGCTTAACAAACATTATAAGAAATTTTATGAAATATAGAAAGAAAGAGGCCACCGATTTAAAAAATTAAACACCATGAAAAAGGATGTATGTGTATTGAGCACTTAAAATATTATAAAGATAAACAACTGAATGTGGTAACAATAAAATTTTAGAAAAAATTCAAATTGATGATAATACAAAAAAAGAAGACAAAAAACACGACCGATGTAACATAATATTTTTCAATAATTATATTATACAATGGAACGTAAATGGTCTACAGACCAGATTACACTTGGGAGAAGTACAAAGGTTATTAAAGGAATATGAACCCATGATATTATGTTTACAACATGTTAATAATACAATACCAACAATAGGTAAATATACCTTAATATCAACATCACGGGAAGAAGAAGGAAATTTAGGTACAGCCATATATGTACATAACAGAGTATGTTATGACAAAGTACCTGTAAACATTACTGACCTCCAAATATCAGGTATTAAAACTTCGAATTAAAAACGATAATTTTATAATATATAATAATATAACCAACCACCAAATAAACATTACGATATTGATAAACTTGGAGAATTTGTTAAAAATACCAAAGAAACCTATAATATAATAGGGGATTTTAATGCTCACAACCCAATATGGGATTGTAACTGTTCAAACTCAAATAGAACAGGAAGTAAAGTAGAAGAACTTATAGATTCAAATGACATGTGTTGTATAAATGATGATGAAGTTAGCACATATTATTCAAAAACACATGGAACATTTCTCTGTAGACTTAACTCTCTGTTCAACAAGTATAGTTTGACAAATTTAGATTGGAACACAATTGATGACGTTGTACACCAGTGATCATTTCCCAATATTATTTCCTTTTTCCTTTTTACAAAATAACCCAGCTAAACATGTTCCTCACTATAACATTTTTTAAAGCAGATTGGGAACAAATATGAAATACATACTAGAAGTATACCGCCATTTGAATATCTGAAAGATCATAATGAAACTAATAAGTTTTCTTGTTAATTTCAATCAAAGATGCTGCTGTAATAGTCAATATACCAAAATCAAAACCCCATCCAACAAAACACAAAGTTCCATGGTGGTGCCGAAAAGTTGACAGAATTAATAATATAAAACACTCATAGGGAGACGATTGGATAATTTGAATAGAAAGTTCAGTAAAATAAATAAAACATTACCAATATTAGAAAGTACTTTACAAAAAATGACTATATTGTTGCTAGAAATTGAAGCGTTAAAGCCTCTATACAACAAAATATCAGCAAAATTTAAAAAAAAGGAAGTAATCAGGGAAGAATAATTTCATGGAGGGAAATATGTATCAGATCTCTCTAATAATACTCCCATAACAAAAAATATGGGAAAAATTCCCGTAAAATAAATGGTACCCATGTGGAAACCACCCAGACATGCCATATTAAAAGACAGAAAAAGAAATACTCGATCCAAAAGAAATAAGTAAATATAAGGAGAAAACTTAGCTAATGTAAGTAGTGATAGAAATTTAGATGACCACTTCCGCACAAAAGAAAAACATATAGACTAATAACAATAAATTTTTCGAAACAATAGAAGACATATATTATAATAGAAAATTTAATATGGAAGAGTTGGAATTTGCTCTCACTAACAGCAATAAATCTGCTCCTGGAGGTGACAGTATTTGTTTTGAGATGATCTGCCACTTAGCACCTCTAGCGAAGACATATTTGTGTTTTTTTTTGCAATTTTATAATCATTTATGGCTTAGAAATTTATTTCCTGATGAATGGCGTCAAGCAATAATATACCTATCCCCAAACCCGGGAAAGATCCAAGTAATGCAAATAACTACAGACCAATTTCTCTAACAAGTTGCTTGTGCAAGTTACTAGAAAAAATGGTAAATACTCGATTAACATGGCACATTCGAGAAAATAAAATCTTGACTCCCACTCAATTCGGGTCACAGTGCAACAGATCTACATTAGATTCTCTCTCTAACCTCGAAGACCATATACGAAGAGGATTTGAGCGAAAGCAAATAACTGTAGCAGTCTTTTTTGACATTGAAAAGGCTTACGATACTACCTGGAGGTACCCTATATTAAAAAGTTTACAAAATAACAACATCCGTGGACATTTACCTAGATTCATCCAAAATTTTTTAACAAATCGTAGTTTTCAAGTGAGAATTGATGATGTATTGTCAAGAACATTTCCACTTGAAAATGGTGTTCCACAGGGAAGTGTCCTTAGTGGCACACTGTTTACCCTTGCAATCAATGATATCAATAAAAAAAAAATCTGCCTACTGGAATTAAAAGCAACCTATACATGGATGATTTTGCGATATATTTTTCAGCCTCTCGTATTAAACATGCAGAACGCATCATTAATAAAAAGTATAATAAAAATAAATGAATGGACCTCATCTGTCGGATTTAAGTTATCCATACATAAGACTCAAGCAGTAGTGTTTTTATAAAGATAAAAAGGTGGATGAATGGTGAAGTGATAGATTTAAAAATCAGAAATCTTAGTATACCAATTAGACAAAATGCAAATTTTTAGGTTTAGTGTTTGATACTCACTTAAACTGGAAACCTCACATAACATACCTGAAATCAAAATGTAAAAAAGCATTAAATCTAATTAGAAAATTATCAAACCCCACTTGGGAAGCCGATAGACAAACCCTTACATTACTGTATAAAGCAACAGTCCTGTCTATAATTGATTACGGTAGCGAAGTATATGGCTCTGCGTCAGACGCAACACTGAAAGCATTGGACCCAGTTCATAATGAGGGCCTTAGAATATGTTCAGGAGCCTTTAAATCATCACCGACATCTTCCTTACAGGTTGAATGTGGTGAACTACCTCTCTCTCTCCATAGAGAGCTTGTAATAATGAAGAGTGCTTGAGAATCAAGACAAGCGATTCTCCAAACAAAAAAATTATTTGAACAAAGAGATATTTTTATTAACAATCATCCACCCCCATTTCCAATTAGAGCTAGAAGACTGTTTGAGTCACTAAATGTAAATATACAAATTCCTCCAGTAGTAAAATTACCTCCGCCTTGGACAATGAATAAAATGAAAACTTGCACACAATTGAAATATTTCATCATCATACTTATATACGCCATCACACCATAGACAACATACAATAGAGCACATAAACCGAAAAGGTCCACATTATGCAATATACACATGGATGGGTCTAAATCGGAACATGGAGTGGGATATGCTGCAGTGTCCCAGGACAGATTCATATCAGTTCTCTCTACCCAATACAGCTTCAATATTCACAGCGGAGCTTTGCGCAATAGCCTCAGCCATAAGAATAATTAAAGAAAGATCACTAAATAATTTTGATTTTTTGTTTTTAGTGACTCAAGAGTGCCATAGAAGCCATCCAGAGTTATAAACCAAAAAATAATATAGTACAACAAATTAAATTATCACTTCACAAATTAGGATATTATTGGGAAAAAAGTAGAAATATGTTGGATCCCTGCCCATGTAGGGATCAAAGGAAATGAAGAGGCTGACAAAGCAGCCAAAGAAGCAAATCAAATGACAAGATCAAGGTGTGAATCTCCCTATGGGGAGTGATTATGTAACATACATAAAGATGGGTATTAATAAGAAAAATGGCAACATATTTGGAAATGAGGAGTCAGAAAATAACAAATTGAAGCAAATAAAAATAACCTGAAGTACGAAAGTTGGAGTTCATCATATCAGAGGAGAAAGACATGCAACAAGGTAATTCTGACACGTACTCCGTATAGGCCATACCCCGTCGTAGGACACTATTGGACCCACTTAATGAGCAGCCACGTAGCCTCAGCTCCTGAGTGCGCAGAGTGCAGGAGGTTATAAACTGTCAAACATTGTTGTTATGCGAATGCCCAAAGGTAGAACCAGCAACGACTGTCCGACACTTGGAAACCAAGATCTATGAAAGGAATCTTGGTCAGAATCCTCTGGCATTTTTCAGTCATGCCCATTTTTTATGTTCTTAAAGAAGTTGCAATTTCGTTGATAAAATATAAATTCTAAGTAAACTTTGAAAATTTACGTGGAAAATTATTAGACTAATGAATTTTAAAACAAAACAAAACTTTTTAAATGTTACTTAACTTATTCTGATTTATTTTTTATGAAAATTAATATGGATATATTATGTAGAACTGTATTTATAGTGTGCATGTGTTTCCCCGTCGTGAGTGTTTGCCTTTGTGCAGTTTTTAGTTTAATTTCACTTCACTTCGTTCTCATCACACCGAGAAAACACTTCGTGCCAGAGCTTTGGCCCTCTGGCCTCTAGACATGGTTTTTTTAAATTTTAATCTAAGTCCTTCGGGCCCAGCCCCTATGAGAGCTGAAAGTTCCAGCCTCAGTGGTTCTGGTTAAAACTACTTTAATAATAATAATAATAATAATCAACAAGCAGGGAGCCATGGCGGAAGTCTTCATTTTACGGTTCGTCGAGATGTTCCCCAAACAAATATCTGTTGTCTTATTTCGTACACCTCTGGCAGGCAGTGTTTGTACAGATTGATATAGGGTAGAAAATATACAATATGCTCTCCTCTACCTACCTCCAAATGAATAATTTTTATTTTGTATGATAAATTTAGTAGAGGTTGATTCCAACAACTCCCCCAACCGTTTTCTCTTACTGGGGAGATTTGAATGGTAGAACTCCTTTAATGGGGGGCGATGTTTTAAGCAAACACAACAAGGGCAATATTATATCATCAATTGTGGGAAAATGAGGATGTCGGACTCCTTAATACAGGAGAGCCCCACACACTTTCATGTCCCAGACCAGGTACTTCTTGTCATGCATTGGACCTATCAATCGCAATAGCCTCTAATTGCCTTCTCGATTTTGATTGGGAGGAGGACATTAGATGATTGGCATTACTCGTGGATCATGCACCAATTCAAAATTTTTTTTATCAACACTAACAATGGTCCACCATTTTACAGATGATCCCACCACGGATGGAATCCTTGACAAGGTCACCCTCTTGATTTGAGACTGGCCTTGATGAAGTTCTGCAATTTTCAGCCGACTGCTGAAAATGGCCATAGCGGGCAAGAAAGGGGGCTTTTCGAACTGGGAGAAATATCCCCCTCCCCAGTTTCGATTCCAAAAGTCTCAATTTTCCTCTTACTTAAATTGTTTCCACTCTTCTACTTTTCTTTAAACTCAGTTTTTGCTCAACCTAGCTGTCCCCCCCCTTCCTTCACTGAAAACCTTCTTACAGGTTGGGCAAGGGGGCTGGGCTTTTGCGCATTTGGCTGCGTTCTTGATCCTAAATGGCAGAGACTGTAGCGGTTTGGTCCGACCTCTCGAGTAATGTTTGGAACCCATGAAGGATGTTTGGGTGAAAAATTTAAGGTGAAAAAATTTTCATAGCAATATCCTTCGGGGCGGAACTTACCTATGGGGGTACTTGCCTGCGGTAATCCGGGGGAGGTATAGTCTCTGATGGTAGGACTCTCGGCATTCTTTACCGAGTCTTTGTGCCCTCCTATTGTAAACGAATGGGAAATGGGTGATTAGTTGCATACTAATTATGCCCTCAGTCCTATTCAAGCGAGTTTGGCGTTACAACTTGAGCCACTCCATGTTCTGATTATAGAGGCTATCCCCTTCTGGGGTAGGTTGTAAGGAGTGGTACATATGGGGAGTCAGGTTCTCTGCTGAGTGGTCTTTGGTGAGAGAGGGGTTGGTTGGGTGCGGGGGGGGGGTTCCCGGCTTTGGATTTTCCTGCCTGATTTGGCAGTAGGTTTTTCAAATTTCTGCTGAATGATAATGAATAACGACCCCAGCTATGATAAACTCCCCCGGACAATGCGACCTCTTGGACACTAACCTCCTCTTCGACCTCTGGCACGGACACGGACTATCCACTATAGAAAATACAGTTGCACAGAAGACGACCCACATGGCCAAGGACCTTGAATGTGGCTATGGAAAGTTCTAGCAGAGGTGAGAGGAATCCTTTATGTTTGATTCCTCTCTCCTTCAGACTTTAAATTGTTTAACGTTTTATGGAACATGTTTGGAAGGTTTGGTTGAAATTTAAAAGTCAAATAATAGTATTGTGAAAACTAAAGATTTTGCATTTTGGAGGGTTTGGATTGAGTTTTACAACTCCATAATAAATGCCATGAATGCTTTCAAGTGCTTCAACTAAGGGAAAACTTAAAATGTATGTTAATTCATCAAAATACCCCAGAAATATTGAACGTTGATTCCTTTTGTATCCATCGAGAGTCCAGTCATGGAAAACTACAGATGGCAAAGAACATAAGGTGAGGACATCTTTACCTGCCAGGTGGGACTTAACTTGTTTTCAACAAAATCAGAATTTTGCAACTTGTTTTCCACTTCAGGAAACATTTGAGAACATTGGCAAGAAAACAAATGACCAACCTCTGAATTGTAAATTACAAGATTTGGAAAGGAATCGTTTTTAGGTTCATGCAAAGTCTTATAGACAAGGTCACATGATCTCTAAGCATGAAAATACTGATATGCTAAAAAGAGGTCAAACCACACTATAGTTTTCTTAGCATGCAGGGGAAATAGTAGGGTAATGAGTTAAGTAGAGAGTTCGATTAGAGAGTAGTAAGAAGACAAGTTAGTATTCCAGGTTCAGACCTATATGAACTGCCTGACTGACGGAAGGAATTGCCTGGAAATGTGTGATGATTTTCAAGGTTTCCCAAGATCAAGAATGATTATTTTTCACTTTTAATAATGATCAAGTTTTCCATGATTATGTATATGTTGAAAACAAGGAGAGCATTTGCATGTTTTAGAACCTTTTAAGCAATAGACCCACTCCAATGTTTCATATGTTTTGGATATGGTCACTCGGTAAAGGTAATTTACTAGGAAGCCAGTTATGTGCTGCCTGCTCCTTACAAAAGCATGAAGGCGAATGTTCTACCCCAGGTTATTATGGTTATAAATTGGTAAGGGAAAATCATTAATTGCAAGGCATATAAGGAATGCGAGTCATTTAAAAAAGAACGTGTTAGCCGTACGAGAAAGCTCATGCTGAATCATCTTAGTATTATAGCCAGGCAAAAAGTACTTTTGTTGTCCAAGACCTCAATATAGTGAAGTAGTAAAAAAGCTGGAAAACAATCTAATATAAAGGATCTAATCTAGAATACCAAACTTCAAAGTCAAAGCTTCAGCTATCCCCTTTCTGAGCTCGAAAGTCCATTCAGCATCTCCGCCTTTATCCAAGAAGGCCTCTTTGTCCCCTCCCGATGGGCCGGCTCCTCTGGGCTTCTGGGTGGAGGTTCCCTCGGGCTTGTCTAATGTAGAATCCTCACAGGCAGCCTCGCATGGCCTGAATCTGGGTAATGTCCCGCAGGAATGACACCTTTGATCAGTTGCAACCTCAATAAGGCTCAGGTGCACGCTTGCAGAGACGGTGCCTCTTAGAAAATAAGAGACCCCGTACTCCCATCATCATCTCCCCACCTATATACCCCAACACCATAAGTTAGGGTTCCCAAGAGAGGAAATAGCAGGTCTCTTGAGGATCTGCCTCAAGTTTCCTCTTTGAAACAAAGACCAAGACCAAAGTCCTTTCCAAGACCAGCCCAATCCAAGTCCAAAAAGTAAAAAAAAAAAAAAAAAAAAAAAAAAAAAAAATGCTAATGAGTAAATAATGGCTCTTATGTCAGTGGGAACATTCGCGGTTTTCCATTCAAACAGAGGAACAGGTCCGGGTTCCTTTTTCAAGGAGGCATATTTATTTAGCTGCCCTTTGTTTGCAAGAGACCTAAACTTGGTAATTGGTTTTCCTCCTAACTGTGGACAGAACTTTATTTTTCACAGATCTCCACCACCTGTAGGTTGAACGTCCATACCCTTCCCCTCCTCCCCCCCCAAAATAGTTGATCAAATTAGGACTCCATACTGCAAGAAGCTTGCGCAACACAGATTCTCTTTCATCAAAAGAAATGCGTCCCACTTCTGTGCCTACTCTATATCTAGAACCCTGGCCACTAGAAAACCTCGGAATTGGTGGACAGGAGTTGGCAATCCAAGACAATTAGAGGTTGAAGATTTTGCAATCACTTTTAGACCAACCTACCTCAAGCCTTTCATTCTGATGGGGGATTTCAATGCAAAGACATACTTTGTGGGGGGAAGGTTAGGTGTGATCAACCGGGGCGTTGGGCTTATGAATTGAAATGATTAATAGATTGCAATGATGTAGTTTTAATGAACAACGGTTTCTCCTCACAAGGTTTGATGTAAGCCCATAACCTCTAGTTCAGCAAATTGAATCTTACAATATTTGTTCGTCCGTCATTTACGATTAGACCTATAAGTGGTCAGGGATGAAAATCTCTATTGGAAAGCGACCACTATCCCATCCAATCTTAAGTATTAGTACAAAATACACCCTCCCCAATCTTTACCCAAATGGAAGATAAAGGAGGCAGATTGGCAGCATATATGAAAAAATCTACCCAAAGAAATTCAATCGTCAAGGCAATGAATTTTCCTTGCCCCTCAGCTGCCTATGAATATTCTCGCTAGTTGTAAATGATTGGATGGGCAATGACGTCCAATTCCACTTAAAACATCAAGGGAAACCCCGTCGTCCCACTGGTAACCTTGGTGGAATAATAAATGTGCCCTTGAGTAGGAAAATTGCAAGGAGCCAGTTTACAAGCGCTATCGAAGACGTCCTGTCTTGGTTAAATAGAAATAAAAAAATATAGAAGAAAAACCTCGCCAAACAAAAGCAAGTTTTTAAAAGAAGCAAGGAGGTGAGTCCTTCATTAAGGTACATTATCAAAGAACTAAACGTATAACTCGCCAACTTTCTCATGGTTTGGGATAGAATCTGTAAATTACTAGGGAAATTTTCCTTCCTTCTTTGACCTATTTTGAAAATCAACCTGGTAGTTTACTATATCGGATGCAAGAAGAGTGGTGGCAGAGGCCTTTGCTCGGCCACTTTTCAAGCAATTTCAAGCCCCAGTCACTACTCCCCTGAATTTGCCGCAATATTAGAAACATGACAATCAGTTAATCCGACCTGTTTTGTTTTGGCTCAAATTCTGAGGCCATATAACCTTCCTTTTTAGTATTGTCCGATTCGAATATGCCTTATTTTCTTTGTCCTCTCCAACATCACCTGGAGAAGCTGATATTCTTTATGCAATGATTTCTCACTTACCTCCTGGAGTCAAAAAAAATTTTTGTTCTTTGTCGATGTTTTAAACGAATTCTGGGGTGCTCAGGGAGACTTCTTACAAGTTGTGGAAAAACTCTGGTTATAGTTCCTTTTTTGAAAAACCCGGAAAGGACCCCTAGTTCCATCCAAAAGTTATAGGCCTATTGGCCTACTTACCAGCTGTGTCTTCAAGATTTACGAAACGAATGGTGAATTTTGTCGTGTCTGATATGGTTATTAGAAACAAAAGAACCTGTTGTCAAAGAGGCCAATTTGGCTTTCGCAAGAATAGCAAGTAGCGTTTGGATCCCCTTATTTTATGTCTCACACGTGGAGATTTCAGTAATGACTTTTTGGCTGTCCAAAAAATCAAACAATTGCCGGGTTTCTTTTGATCTGGGAAAAAGCATTTGATACTACCTGGTAGGCTGGTATTTTAATTGTCATCTCTGGTTGAATGGCGTATTGGTGGCAATATGTTTAATTTTTGCCAAAGACGTTCCTGTCTGACCCGGGACCTTAAAGTTAAACGTTAGAATTGGCTCTACCTTGTCTCATCAGAGTTATCTTCAAGGAAGAAGGCATTCCACAAGCGAGTGTGCTTAGTCCCAAACCTTTTTTTAATTATTGCCATTAAATTGGTTTTACTTGGAACATCTTCTCTGTTTGGAGTAAACTGGTCAATCATTCGCGGTAATGATATTGTTGTCGTCTGTAGTAGTAGAGCTAACTGCAAGTTGAAGCTTTGTAACTAAAATTCAGTTTCTGCAATTAATGCTGCTACTTCCCTGGGCTAATAGGTAAAGGTTTTCAAATTTTCTGCAAAAAAAAAGAAAAAACTAAACAGCTATACGTTTTTGCCAGAACACGAAGAAGGGAAGAGATTCCAACCTTATTTTTGTCTGAGAAGGTTCTATTTCTTGCTTGTTTGAAGATAGTCAAATTAGTTTTAGGAATTATTTTTGACAAAAAATTGACTTTTGCTGAACATCTAAATGGAAGACAGGCAAGGTAAATGTTAAACCAGGCGGTGCAATCTTTCTTAAAGATTGTTAGTAACCTGGAATTTTGGAAAAGCCGACCGCGTAACTAACTTTTATTAAGAACTTTATCAGGCACCTCTGCTTGAGAGTAAGATTTGATTATGGATCTCAGGTTATGGGCTCGCATGTAAGACATGTTAGGCAAGCTTTGGATGTAAGTACACAATATGGCATTGCGTTATTTGCTACAGGGTGCTTTTAAAACGTTCCTCCTGTTGAGAGTCCTTTATGTAGACTCTGGTTTTCCTCCTCTTTTGCACTTCGGAGGGAGGGAACAAGGTCTCCGATATTTGTCAAGAGCACTAACCCTCTCAATTCTAATCCAAATTTTAAGGTATATAAAAACATCCTGTTGACCAGAAGCACCAACTAGACCTACATTGCCTAAGGCCCCTTGAAAATTAGATTTAAACAAATCAGTGCTCGAGAAGGTTAGGCCTTATTCCTCCACTGGTTATGGAAACTACATTTTCTAAAATTCCCTCCATTGGTGTAGGCCTCCTTATATATTTTGCCAAGTTTAGAGACAACCAAAAGAATCAGTTCAAGTGTTCAGCTTAAAAGGTAGCTTCTTGGCCCATGTTATCTGAGCATAGTAACTCGATTGTGGTATATACAGATGGATCAAAATCAGCAATGGAGTTCGGATGTTCTGTCATTGTCGGGGACTTTTTGGAGAAGAACAATTAAAAAAAGCCCCCTCCCTATTAAAGTTCTCAATTTTTAAATGCAGAGATTTATTGCCTATTTTTTAGCGTTCTGAAATTTAATTTTTTAGTACAGGTAGCACTGGGGACTCGTATATTATTTATACTATTGTGATTCCCAGAGTTCCTAGCGCCACTCCAGAAGTTGTATGCCATCTAATTCAAACAACTCGTCCAAGGAGGTGCAGGCTTGCTGGTCCTTCCTGCATTCTTCGAAAACACATCAGTGTGAAGGTTTTGTTGGGTTTCCCCTCGGCATGGTTGGGAAATTTCGTGGTAACGAGCTGGCTGATACAAAGCCGCTAAGCAGGCAGCTTCCTCCTGGGCTTCCCCACTCTGTGAGGGGTTCCCTGTGAAGATTTTAAAACTTTTTTATTAAATCATTTTGTAGGACTAAGTGGCGAGAATCGCTGGTTCCCGCAACCTTGGAATAGTAATTTAAAGCTGAAATCAGGGGGGGGGGGGGGGGGGGGATCAGAACCTTCTGGTTCAATCCCTGGTCCCCTTTCTGTTGGGGATGGGATATAAGATCTAGTCTAGTTTTCTACGCTCCTGCGTATTAGGGTGGCATACGTTTTTAACTCACCGGTATCTTTTAACTAGTGGAGCAGAGAGCAGGTTCCGCTTCAATGCTTCCAATTGTAATGGTTTGGCCATTACAGTGAGGCATATATTTGTTGACTGGTTTCCCCCCCCACCCCCCCCCACCCCCCCCTCCTTTCTTTATTTTAATCATAGACCGTCGGTTTGGTTTGGTTTCAACCAACAAACCATTTGTCAGATATTTTAGGACGAGGGTTGCTCCCGTGAAGAAGGATTTTTAAATTTTCTTAAGGAAATCATTTTTTTTGTTTTATGATATTTAATTGGAGTATTTTAAGTATGAAGTTTATTTTAATAATTTGGATTAATTTATTGTGTACCTTTTTTAGTAATAATATATGCCTGGTTTGATATATCTGCTCTGAATGGCCTTTGGGCCCTCGGCGCGTGGCAAATGGCCACAAATTTTATAAATTCAATTCAATTCTTGACAAGGCAGGACTGGGGTGGTAGATTTTCGTGAGACTAAAGGCGAAATTGAAGGGAATGCAGAACAGTTTGAAAATATTGATGATGCCATAGAACATGCTGAAATTGGGGGGGGAAGGGGGGGTTTTAGGAACCCTTTCATACAGGCAGGAGGTCAATTCAATTCCCAAAAACAACAGGGTTTGTATTCAACGACGACCAGTCCCCTTTTTTTTTTGGTGGTCTTCAGAATTAACTGCCCATGCACAGAGCCCAACCAAGCGGGTTCTTTAACCCGTTTGCGCAGACACCAATACTGAGGAGAAATTTAATTCATATACAAGAAATGTTAGAGCCAGCAGTTGTCCGTCGTGCCATGGAAAGAAGCTAGGCGCCAGTCCTTGGGTGGGTGTCTTTTGTTTCCTCCATTAATTAACAGTAGAACACCACCATCTTGTCTTGGGTGCGAGGAAAGTAAAAAATATAGCAGGTAAATTAATTCACCCCCAACCCACCACCAGGTGTTGAAGGTGAATGATCAGTTATGGAACTGGAGCAACTGAGGTTAGCAATGCCCTGGCGGAATCATTTCTCAAATTGTATCACGCAAGTGTTGAAGTAGCCCTCTGGTCGCCAGTTTCGGGAGCAATGAAGAAAAAGAAAATTTTAAATTTTAATTTTGCAACCGGAACGGGGAAGAGTCATAAAACAACTAAGGGCTGTTGGAATATTGTCCTTTTCCTTTTACGGAAAAGAGTAAATTTGACTCCGCACTTGCTAACGTGTAAATGATACATCCCCTGGACCCGATGGAATTTCCATATGCAAGATGATTAAACATTTGTAACCTGTTAATACCAAGTTTTTGTTTATTTTAAGCATTATTAACCAGAATATGGCCTGATGATCATAGTTATACCAAGTGTTTGGGAACTAGCCATTATTTTAGCCTTTTTAAAACCTGGTTAAGGATGAAGTTTTTTATCTGCAAACTTATCGTCCAAATTGCATTGACATCTTGGTTTATGTAAGATCATGGGGAGAAGATGGTCAAATGTAAGACTGGTAATGGTACCTGGAAAAGAAGGGTGTATTTTAATCACCTATCCAGTGTGGTGATTTAGAAAAATGCATTCAACGACTGATGTGTTGATGCTACTGGAATCCCTCTCTTTGTGAAGCCTTTGCTTCCAAACAGCACCATGTAAAACAGTCTTTTTTGATCTTGAGAAGGCCATATGAATACTGCATGGAGATATGGTATACTTAAAACCATTCAATGAATTGGGGATTACGAGGGAGATTTACCATTGTTCATTCAATCATTTGTTTGTTCACATAGATTTTTTTCAAGTGAGAGTATGGGAAACTCCTATCAAGAGGAGGAGATTGTCAGGAAGAAGGAGGATTTCCCCAGGGTAGTGGTGTAAGTGTAACACTATTATTCAAGCACTAGCCATTAATATGGGATATCCTCTGGTCATTCCCCAAGATATTTCCTCTCAACATTATTTTGTTAGAATGATCTCTCCATATCATTTGCTGGATTCTAGAATCGTTCGGATGGATTGAGGAGGAAAAAAAAAAAAAAACTAACCTCTCAATTGACAAAATTATTCAGTGGGCTGATATGGAATGGATTTAAGTTTTGTCGGGACAAGGCAAAACTGTTGTTTGTCCATTTTTTTTTTTTTTCTGTCGTATTCGGGGAGTACATCCTGACCCGGATATATACATCAAAGGCCAACGGATCCCAATGTGTAAATGGAAAGCTAGATTTTTAGGTTTGATATTTGATTTGCAGGTTGACATGGGGTGCCTCACTTAAAGGCGTTTAAAAGTTAAGTGTGTCTTGAGGCTCTGAATCTTTTAAAAGTTTATCATCAAATAATCATGGATGGGGGCCAAGACTGCAAAACTATTTTAAAATTATAAAAGGCCTTTAATTTTTTTCAAAAAAGTTAGTTCATGGGTGTGAAATATACTTCCTCAGCCACCCAAGCCGATTTGAAGGTATTAGATTCTATACAACCATGCTGGTGATTAGATTGTCTTACTAGGGCGCCATTTTAAAGAACTTCGCCTATTCCAACGTCTCCTTGCCTTTGACGCTTGGGAGAAATTAACTTTAGTTTAGACCTTTACCCGAAAGTCTTCTATTATTTCTGGTATTTGGTTTTAGGTTGCAAAGACTTCCCAATTCTTTAGCCTGTCAGACTGGCAAACTTTGTAAGGCATTGGTAGATATTTTGAGCGTTACACCCAAAAATCTCCTCAAAGACCTTATGGTTTTCCCTCCTGGAAATTACCAGATATATTTTTTCTTATTTGTAAATATTTTCATTGGTATAAAAAAGAAAAAGAACATGACTGAATTAGAAGCCCTGGTCTCTCTTTCATGAACACTGTCGAAGAACAATAGGGAACTCGACTTTCGATATATAAACAGATTGACTCCAAATCTTGATGCTGGTGTTGGATTTGGATGTATAAGTGGTTCTTTTAATTTGTAGAGGTTGCACTTCCTCTAGTATCTTTCCAATTTCTTTGCTGAAGAACTATATGGCCATATTTGTAACCGCTATTGAGAAATATCGCATTAAACGATGAGGGCAAATTTTACCATTTTTAGGTGATGCAAGAAGTGTCCTTCACGCTTTTAGAAGAGTTTTTTTAATTCTAGTAAACCCTTTGGTTTTTAAAGATTTTAGAGTGGTGGCTTTTTATTCATTGGCGTCTGAAAGGCATAACAGTTTCGATTTTGTTGGGTTCCGGCACCACGTAGGGTGTGTGGTGGAAAATGAGGAGGCAGATTCAGATGGCAAAAGAATGCTGCAGGCTTGAAGTTGCTACCAAGGAAGGGTATCCCATTTCCATGTAAATGCTTTTTTACCTACAAGTTAAGAATTTTATTTATAATAATTGGACAAAAGCATGGGAAAGCTTAGCATGATAATAAAGATGAAAGAAAGAAATAACAAAATGTTTATATCCCTTTGAAAAAAACAAATATAACGTGATTGCCCCGAAAGGTGGTAAAGGGGGAAACTACTCTTTGGTCGTCTCCGAATTGGTCACCTCAGGATGACACATGAGTTTTTTTGCTAGCTGGCCAACGCCAACCATATTGTGACGACTGTTTGAATACCCTTGACCGTTGAAGCCATTTTGTTGGACTGAACTGCCCCACTTATAGAACGGAACGGAAATAGAATCGTCTGGTTTGAGGGCTCTAGGTGAGGATGGCAAGGTTCCTCCTTGCCTAAGATTCATTGGACATGATGTGTCCATACAATGCAAGTGGGCATTTTTAGATTTATTTTAGAAGCAGGTCTTCTGAAACGCTATTTGAAGCTTTTACAATGATATTATTTGCTTTTATGGTTTTAATTGCATAAATTTATTAAGTTATTTCCTTTATTTATAATAAACGAATACGGCGATCAATGACCTTCGATTGTCCAGGACTGCCAGAAGAACTTCCAATCCATTCATTCATTCATTCCAAGGTATCCCCACCTCCCCATAGACTATTATGGGCATTAAAATTCCCTCCCAGTAGTAACGAAAGGAGGAGGTAGTTTGATTAGCTAGTTGCCTGAATATCATTCAAAGTTAATTTTCTGACCTAGGTTGGGAGGTAAAATCGAGCACATAGTAATCTCTCTTTCAAAGGGCATGCTTCGAATGGCTACTGGCTTGTAGGTTTGTGTTCCAAAGGAACACTTGTATGTTGCAAAGACTTTTTTAACAATAATTGCAACCCCCCCATGAGCTCGCTCACCATCTCTGGGGTTCATCCCCCTGATCCCAACCTCCTTGGACGAGGTGGGGGGCTTACAGGGATCCACTGCAAGAGAGAGTGTATGCCCCTTTAACGCCTACTCTCATCTGCTGTGGATCCAACTGAAAGCATTGGGTACCTTTAACTCCTTTACTCCTCCTCCTTAATAAATTTTCCCCTTTCCCTTTTTCTTCTTTCTTTCGTTGACGACCCTGGCATGGGTTTTGGACTAATTGGAATTTGAACAGCTCTTTTAAACTTGATGGAGGGGGGTGGGAGTTTGGATGGCATGCCTCTCCACCCGTAAAACTAGAGTACCTGACGTGGTTGAGCGAGGGGTTAAAATTTTTAAGTCAAGCCATGCCCACAGTGCTGGGTTCGATCTCCATGGGAAAGGACCTGACGGACCCTTAAGGCTCCTGTGGGTATGGGTGTAGTCCAGGTGAGGGAACCCAGGGGCAGTTACCAGTGTGTTTGTAACGGCAATTGCCCCCTTCCCCCGGTTGGGGCCATTCCTTGGTGAGCTTCCCAGGGACCTCATCCTGGAATGGAAATTTTTGTAATACTATATATTGGAGAAAAAAAATTAACCTCACAACGACTTATGGCATTGGCAATGGACTGTTCCTCAGGATAACTCAAATAATTGAAAATCAGGAGTGGTATTAAGAACATTACTTCACCAATACAATAAACCCAAAATAAATAGAATATCGCCAAAGGACCCCAACCTTGATTTCACTTTGATTTCTCTCTTTTGGGGCGGAGTTCCAAATACTGGTCAAGGTTTTTGAACTTAGAAGCTGACAAAGATATATCTTTATTCAAAATTAGAAAATTACCTTTGAATTGTCCGATGCCCATGCAAGAAGATGAGTATAAGGACAAATAAAAAAAAAGGGAATGGTTTGGTTTGAAACCCCCCCAACCAACCAAAAACCAATCAGAAAATTTTATACAATGGTATAAAAAATTTATAGATCCACATAAACTAAAATAAAGGTTACAAGGCATGATTACAATGAACAGTGTGCCAAGGACACAGTAGTAGTAACCCAAATCTTGAGGATGAAAACATTAGATAGAATTAATTTACTTTTGTTTAGATTCATTAAAGAAAAGGTACAATAATGTTGGAAGACTGCGAAGTAATGGTAGGGGTCCCAAGCAGGAAAGACAAAAGGTCCAAAACTATCAAAAGAAATAGCCAAGATAAAGTTCAGTGGCCAAACCTTACCCATTAAAAATTAAAATGCTAGGATTAAATTAGGGAACTAAGACCTTATGTTCCTAAACCTATGCAATGCAAGAACTTTTGTTGCAAATATGGGGTTCATACAGCAAATTAAGAAGTGCAGGAATATTTATAGATGTGACCTTTTTGCAGCTCGCTTAGGACCATAAAACACTCTGGGACTGTTGGCCAACCCAAATGCGTCAATTTGGTGGATTAGAACATCATGCCATAATCTAAATTTGGTGCGTTTCTATATCTACAATACAGAAACTTAAATGACTACAAGCAACGAACTGGAATGACCGAAATAAGAGAAGCAAAGTTAGAACTGAAAGTGAGAGGATTAAAAATGACCCAGCTAAGAAAAATTTCGGTTATGCAGACACCTCAAAAGTCAAGCAATACCAAAGAACTGAGGAATAAAGGAAAGAAATACCACCACCAAAAAATACAAGAATGAAAAAAGCAACTCTTCAAAACAATGGCCTCCCAGCCACATAATATTACGACTGGGGTGGAAAATTCGATTTAGCTCTTTAATCGGAAATTGAAAATAGAATAATGACATAGAGGAAAAACAAAGAAGAATTAAAATCACAAGAATGGGTGAAAAAACAGATAATACTACTCGAAAGAGGGCAACTGGATAAGACCCCACCATAATTCCACAAACAAGTCTGTGTAAAAAGATAAATAACCCCACCCAATCTCGCCGAAAAGCTAAAGTTCAGAAACAAAACACTAATATTCCACTGTCCTACCCATAGTTCCACCAATAGTACCTCCTAGGAACCGAATCACAAAATTTCAGATGAAATGGGAAAACCAAAATACAGGTCTACTACAGTGGGCAAAACGAAGAAATTCAACCATCAACCCAATTATAGGCGCCACAGGAAAAAAACCAAGGAAAAAAACAAACAAACTGAGAAACATGAATATACATGCGGCTGCAGTAATGCTTTAATAGCAATGTTGCCAACAAAAATAAGACTATAAACTACAAGACAGTCCTAACCAACACCCATAAGAAATTTCATGAGGAATAGGGAGGTAAGGAAAAAACCAAATATCAAATCTCATGAAAGAAGGTTGTAATGGTGTATTGAAAACACTTAGAATTTATTACAAAGAGAAACACATCATTGTTGTAGAAATAATTATTCTAATGAAAATCAAAATGGAAAAATCAAATTCAAGATAGTTAAAAAGAATAACAGTTAACGAAAGTAAGATTCAAAACTACAACAAAAAATAAAAAAAGAAATCAAGACCTACAAAAAATACAAATTTAAACTTATAAAAAATTTTAGGAAAATATCAGCTTTAATAATATCTAGGGTAATTTGACACTTATATTACACCAATCAATTCGTTATTATTAATTCAATGGAATTATAAAATGGATTATTTAAAAAAAACGAGAATGCACTTAGGGGAAAGTCCAACGACTTATTAGCGAACATGAACCAATGATTATATGTAATAACACAATTAGGAAAACGTTTTTGCTTCCAAAAAATAGGTAAAATCTTATTAGCTACAAACATCACAGGAAAAATGAAAATAATTTATGGAACAGCAATTATATGTCCATAATAAAATTATATACGACAAAATTAGATATAGATTACACTGAATTCTGCAAATTTCAGCGAATTACAGTAAAAATAGAAAATAATTTTGGTGTTTGATATAATTAACTTATACAATCAGCCTAATTAAAAAGTATGAGTTTAAAAACAAAATTACAGGAAAATAATAAAAGCAGTTTAAGAATCCAATAATTAATTGTAGGAGATTTCCAATGCGCATAAACTCAATAATGGGACTATAACCAACATTACTCCAGAAATAAGGTGGAGCAAAAAATAGAAAACTTAATGAACGCTAAATAATCTTTGTTTGTCTGGAATGACAGCGAAGTAAAATACATACTTATTCCCAGAACCCATGGAACATTTTCCCACAGTAGATGGGGGGGGGGGGTTCCCCCCCCCCCCACCCTTTGTTCAACAAATATAGTTGACAGACTAGATTGGGAATATATGTGATGACTCCCTACTCAAAAGTGACCATTTTCCCATAATAATATCCTTATTAAATAATGAACCTAAAACCAATTATTCCTCCACTGTTACAACATGCCAAAAAGCAGATTGGGGTGAACATATTTTACTTTTCATACCGAAAAATAAAATACCGGCCGTATGATTATTTGGTTGAGAAATCACAATGGAGCCGAACGATTTCATTTGTGTCCTTCATTAAAAAGGCAGCAGACAAAGCTATTCCTCATTCAAAACCCCATAAAAAAAAATAAAAAAACTTTAAGTCCCCTGGTGGTCAGGATGATCTAACCTGAATTAGTACGAGAAAAACACTCTCTAGCAAAAGGAAGGTTAGATACTCTAAAACAGGAAGCTTGCAATAAACAGTTAATAAACAATCAAAACCATTCACAGGAAGAAAATATAATTTAAAAATGACAATTTTGTACTATTAGAAATAGATGTATTTGAAAAACCTTTATTTAATATAATAAAAGTATCAAGCCAAATTTAGGAAAAAGAAGTTAAAAAAATAAAAGGTTAAAATAACTATCTTGGAGGTCCTATGTGTCCAGAAATTAACCAAGCGAAAAACTCCATTCAAAAAGTATGGGAAAAATTCAGAAAAATAAATGGAACAAACATTAGGACCACCCAGACAAAGGCTATATTAGATAATGGAAATAAAATTTTAGATCCCTTCGAAATAAGTAACATACTTGGGGCAAGTTTTGCCAAAATAAGTAGTGACGAAAATCTAGACAAACATTTTAAAAAAAGTAAAAACAAAGCAGAGTCTATTATACTAAATTTTGAGACAAAGGAAGATATATATATAATAAAAAGTTCAATATGGAAGAGTTAGAATATGCTCTCTTGAACAGTAATAAATCTGCCCCGTGGAGGAGATGATGTTTGCTTTGAGATGATTTTGCCACCTAGCACCTTTGGGCAAAATCATACTTATTAAAATTTTACAATCATTTATGGCTCCAAAACTTGTTTCCAGACAAATGGCGAAATGCAATAATAATTCCTATACCCAAACCAGGAAAAGATGCTAGTAATGTGAATAATTATAGACCTATCTCATTAACAAGTTGTATATGCAAGTTATTGGAGAAAATGGTAAATGCACGACTTACATGGCACATTCGTGAAAATAAAATTTTAAGTCCTACACAGTTTGGTTCACAACGTAATAGGTCTACATTAGATTCTCTGTGTAGTTTGGAAGACCATATACGTAGAGGATTTGAAAGAAAACAAATTACAATAGCTGTCTTTTTTGACATTCAAAAGGCATACGACACTACATGGAGGTATGCAATATTAAAATCTTTACATAATAATAACATCCGCGGCCATCTTCCTAAATTTATTAAAAATTTTAGACTGACCGCACTTTTTCAGGTGAGAATAGATAATGTTTTTTCCAAATATTTCCACTTGAAAATGGAGTACCACAAGGTAGCGTCCTTAGTGGTACTTTGTTCACATTGGCAATTAACAACATCAGTTAAACATGCTACCCAGGTTGGAATTAAAGAGTAATTTAGTATATTGGATGATTTTTGCAACTATATTTACCCAGAGCATCACGCATAAACATGCCAGAAAGAATTATTAATAAAACCTATAATAAAAATAGATGAATGGGCCTCATCAGTAGGATTTAGATTTTCCATAGAAAAAACCCAAGCGGTCATTTTTTTATAAAAGTAAATTTGGAAAAAAGGCGAAGAAGCAGAATTAAAATGAGAAACCATAATATACCAATTAGCCAAACTGCAAAATTTTTAGGTTTAATATTTGATGCACACCCTCAACTGGAAAACCCATATAACTTACATAAAATCAAAATGCAAAAGAGCATTAAACCTAATTAAAAAACTCTCTCACACACAAATTGGGGAGCTTTATAGACATACTCTTACTATACTTTTTATAAAGCAACAGTGCTATCAATTATTGATTATGGAAGTGAAATATACGGGTCAGCTTCAGAAGCAGCACTGAAAATATTAGACCCAATTCACAACGAAGGCCTAAGAATATGCACAGGAGCATTTTAGATCCTCGCCAGTCTCCTCTGTACAAGTTGAATGCGGCGAACTGCCACTATCCCTCCATAGAGAATTCATAACCATGAAAAAGTGCATTAAGAATCGGCAAAGGGATTCACCAACTAAAAAGTCTATTTGAGTTAAGGGATGTCTTTATAAACAATCATTCACCACCCCCTTTCCCAATTAGAACTAATAGACTGTTCGAGTCATTAAATATAAATATACAAGTACCTCCAATAGTAAAGTTACCACCTCATTGGACTATGATTAAAGTAAAGACTTGCACTCACTTGAAATATTTATCAAAAAACAAGTTCCGTATATACCCCAGAACACCATAAACAAAAAACCATAGAACATATAAGACAAAAAAGTTCACATTATGCAATATATACCGACGGGTCCAAATCGCAACATGGCGTAGGATATGCAGCTATATCGCAGAACAAAACATATCAATTTCTTTACCCAATCATGCCTCAGTCTTCACAGCAGAGTTGTGTGCAATTAAAGTAGCTATCAAAATTTATAAAGCAACTTTCAATATATAATTTTGTGTTTTTAGTGACTCGAGAAGTTGCCATAGAGCTTCCAGAATTACAATTCAAAAATAATATTGTACAGCAAATTCAATTTGAACTCCTCAAATTATATAAAAATGGCAAAAATATTGAAATATGTTGGATCCCTGCTCATGTGGGGATAAGAGGAAATGAAGAGGTGATAAAGCAGCTAAAGAAGCAGTCCAAATGATAAAAGCAATGTAAACATCCCCACCCAGTGATTATATAAGATATATAAAAACAATAATTGTAAATAAATGGCAAAACGTATGGGCTGAAGAGCCTGAAAATAATAATTAAAACAAATAAAACAGGATGTTAACAATGGAGTTCATCATATCAAGAGAGAGACATGCTCAAGTAATCCTGACACGCCTCCGTATAGGCCACACTCGTCTGACACACGGGCACTTGATGATCAACCCCTCGACCCTGCTCCAGAGTGTTCAGAGTGCAAGGAGTGGTAACAGTCAGACATGTTCTTGTGCGAGTGTCCAAAGTATGACCAGCAGAGACTGTCAACTTTTGGAAATAAAACAATAAAAGAAATTTTGACAGAATCTTTTACATTTTCAGTAGTTCCAATTTTGACTTTTCTGAGGAACTGCAATTTAATTGATAAAATATAAGTTTTTTTAGTGAATTTTAAAACAAAATTTCAAAAATTTAAAACTTAATTCCGAATTTTAATATACCGTTTTAGTATGTATGTAAGGGAACATGAGTAAATGTATTTATTGTGTGTGTGTTTCTAGTATGAAAGCGTTTTGCCTTTGTGCAATTTTTTTTATTTATCCTGAATGACCAATTTGGTCCCAGTTCTGGCCTAAGGGCTAGACCTGGCATTTTATCTAATCCTTCGGGCCAGCCCTAGGAGAGCTGAAAATCAGCTCAGTGGTCTGGTAAAACTACTTTTATAATAATAATAATCTGGGGTTCATCACAAACATTTTATAATTTAATCCTGGATTGTATAATGAGTTGCCTAACTTAGTTTCTTGAAGGCAAACTACATCTGGATCATGATGGTTCAACAGTAATTTTAACTCTTCAGAACGAGTCCTAAGGCCTTTGCAATTCCATTGCAAGATATTAAATTGGAATTTTAACTTTGATTCTTGTGCCCAGCCAAGTTCATTATTTAGCTGGGTTTTCAAGTAACAACCAGCTGAATGTTTTTGGATTTGAAAGTCTCTTAAGTCTGGTGCCTGGGAGACTTTTATTTTTATTAGATGAGGGGAAGTTTGAACATTTTTCCTGCACATCCTGTTTGTTCAGTTTGAGATTAGATTTTTCTAAATTTTTAACTATATTTAGCAAATCAGCATGTTTTCCCTCCACTTCAGAAGTAGCCGTTTCTGCGTATGATTGATGGGATTGGGAGAGGTCAGTCATACTTAAATTTGAGCAGGACCGAGACATCTTTTCCAATGGCTGTGAGGTTGATAATGGCTTAAAGGGGTCATCAAGTGCATTGAATTTGTTGGAAATTAGAGTTTTAAACTCTACAGGAGAGGATGTTCTACATTCCTTTGATTTCGGGGGTGACTGAAAACTGTCATAAGATTTGTTAAGATTCCCTCTAGATTTTATTTTTTCTTTGGGCTTAACAGAGGAGCTCAACACTGAGACAGCATTTGCGTGCAGGTCAGGAAGAGGTTCATCAATCACAGCTTGTACCACTTTAGTTTGAAGTTCATTACATACCACAGAAGTTGAAATATCCTGAGAGGGTGTATTATTTTTAATGATGGGTTTAGCAGGCTGATGGAATGCATTATTTCCCATAACAGTGGAAGCAAATGAGGATCCAGCACTTTTGTTAGCACCTCGAACAAAATGTTTGGCTTCTCCTATGCTGATCAAGTTATTATGAGCAGTGCTTTACAAACTTCTTGTTCGGAAAATATATTGAGGACAGCCCCTCCATTTGGGAGAATGATTGCCAGCACAGTGGAGACAATATTTATCAGCTTTGCAGTGTCCTTTACATGTTCACCAGAGCACACAAAGCACTTTCCTGGTTTTGTACACGGGTTTGATACGTGGCCATATTCAAAGCACTTATAACACTGGATTGGTCGATATTTAAATGGCTTAACCCAAACCCTAGAGTGGTCTATATCAATATATTCCAGTAAGTAGGAGCAGGTGAAAGTCAATTCAATGGCATGCTGAGTGCCTTTCAATTTTCTAATTTTAATGACATATGTAGGACACATTTTTAATATTTCCTCCTCTTCAAACTCATATAGGTCTCTGCTATAAACTATACCCCGTTTAATGTTAAATGATCGATGAGGAGATACATCTAAAATATTACCATCTTCAGTTGGTTGAAATTTAGAAAACATCTTAATTTGAATATCGTTATTTGCTTTGATCAAGACTCCTTTACCATATCTTTTAATATTGCCGTTAGGAATGGCACCAATCTTCCTCTGTAAATACTTGCATGCTGTTAAAAAAATTTTCTTTGCCCTGTTTGTAATTTGCAACATGCCAAATCAATTTTGGGTCATCTTTTGCCAGTTGTTTTTGGCTATCAACCTCAAATTTGCTGGGCACATAGTCTGTCTCATCCTCTTCCAAATTGTTTATATTAAACAACTTCGCATGGCAAACTGAACCAAAGACATTTTTACCATCAAGATTTTCTAGAGCTTTGGAGGCATATTCAGCTTTGCAAAAGGTTATGTAGCTTTCATAAGAGATGGGACTTTTAACAATTCTTAATTTTATTCTATCTACCTTGCCAAACTGTTTCATGTAATTATGTAATATGTCAAAATCGACTTTATCACTTATATTACTACAATATACAACTCTTAGGTTTTCATTTACACCACCAGTATTTACACCCTGGTGTCCCGGTGTTTGGTCGAGTGGAGAGCCTAATGCAGAATCCTTAATCAGGCGAGAGTCATCAACAGAGGGGGTTAAATAAGAATCCATCAGATTATGGTGTGAATATTCATCTAGGTTGGCCCCATACCCACCATCGAGCCACAATTAGAGGGTGGTATAGCACCCTAGGAGTCCTACCCAGATATACACCCCACACCCAGTGCCTTGAGGGTCGTCAGTCCGTCGAGATCAGACCCAGCACTGAGTGCAGAGTTTAACATAAAAGTTCCCCTCGCTCGGACACGTCAGGTACTCCAGTTCTACGGGTGAGGAGGAATGCCGTCCAACCCCACCCTCCGTCAAATCACAAGGACTGTCAAAGATTGGCCAAGTCCATTCCAAAGGTCGTCAACAAAAGCAGTCCTAAAAACAGTCAAAATTTAGAGGTTGGAGAGAAGGATTCAGGAAAGAAAGAGAAGAGAGAATGATTAAAAGTGAGAGAGAAAGGGTTGTAGGATGTTCCGTCAGGACCCGGGGAACCTATGGGAATGCACAAACATTCTCATAGAAGCCAGGGTCCCTTATCCCCTCACCACTGGAAGGAGTCCTACTCGAGGGGTCAACTGATTTGGGAATTACAGATTGTTAGTCTATAACAGTTAAACATCTTGTATAAATCTAAATCATGCAAATGGCGCATGATCACTCTTTTGTATTTTACAATGCAATAGTAATATGAGAATACATACAATATTATTTGATACAGTGAAGTACAAGTAAAGCATAACTTTTTAAAAGACCTATAGTTTTCCTCCGGTAGTAACTATCGCAATCAGTTGATTTTGGAAAGCATAGATGGTACGCTAACTTCATACCGCGTGTATGATGCAACCCCTTTAAAATTAAGCATTAAAATTAGGTTTCAAAAATTGCATAAGCGAGTATATATACGGTAGTTTCTCATTTCAGTTTATTGCACTTCTTGGATGTCTTATGTATTTTCTGTTAATTTTCCTTATTTTTTGCTAAATATCTACATAGATGTATTTGTTGACAAACTTGATACAAAATATTTCCATCATGATATTTTCTCAGATATTACTAGTTTTCAGAATTTCTCATGTGTGTGTGTTTTAGGTAAACGATTGCTAAAAGTCAGAGCTGATTCACATAATGGTGTCAGTCATCGTACTGGCTGCAGTGTCCCTAACCTGAATTTTCTAATATCAGAAATCAAGCAAAAATTTGTAAAACCACCATCAATTATACCGACTTCTCTGTGTCCTAAGTTTGCTAAGATTTTGACTTAATGAGTTTGGTTTTACTTAAAATTAATAAGGTTGAAGTCCACCATGGGACAGGGGATTTATTTGGGTGTGCCCTTGTTTTAGGTAAGCTTTTATCAGCAGCATTTATCATGAAATCCGTGAAAATTCACATATTGTATTGGGTTTTTTTATGCGGAAATGGTGGTATATTTCTGGTATGAAGATTGTAAATGTCCCAGTCTGCTTTTTGGACATTATATTTTACAGGTGGCAATATTGACTTATCATTTAAATAATTAAGGACTATGGGGAAGTGGTCACTGGTATACGAGTCATCCAGGACATTCCACTCAAGTCTTTCAGCTAAGTTGACTGAGCACAGCGAGATATCTATTGAAGGAAAGGTCAAGTGGGTATTGGAGAAGTGAGATGGCACATCACTTTCATTTAGGCAGCTTAAGTCATGCTCCGATACGTATTTCTCTGTTTGTTCCTGGTGCGTCGGCAGGGTGACTGTTATCCCAAAGAGGACTAAGAGCGTTAAAATTTCTTACTATAAGCAGGGCTTCGTGTAGATTATTAATTAATGCTGGTAGTTCACTGAAATTAGAGCTAAAATTTGGTTGTTTTATCGGTTACAAATTGTGATTATATTTTTATCTGGCATATATAAATTGATAGCTGTTATCTGATATGATAAAGATGGTAAGTTTAAAAGTTCATAGGTGATACTATTATGAACATATATTGCTGTGCTTAGTTCTCCACCATCAGTTGGTGAATAACAAGCAATTTTGTACTGTGGAATATTTGTGGGGTTAGATCCTATGTCTTGTAAGCATATACATATAAGATTGTGGTCTCGTATGATTCTTTGTAATTTACCCAGACGTAGTCGGGTTAAGAGACCATTTATATTCCATTGATTATTTTATATTCCATTATTGGGAGGAATTGGTGTTAAATTCTGTAAATTGATTGCCGATTTTACTTTGTCTCGTAGTTTATATGCATTTGAATTTATGTGGCTTTTTAATTGTTGTATTTGTATGTTGGTTATTAGATTCTGCAGTTGTTTGTTTTTGATAATTGAATATTAATAGGTCTATTTTTAATTTTATAATTTCCTTTTTGTATTTTAAGGATTCAGAACATAATTCGTTCTCATGTTGGTGTGTTAAAGGGCACCTCCTTAATTTAGTAAAATTGTCTGTACAATTTTGTACTGTGTCCTCGGTCTTGATAGTTAGTTGGTTATATGTACTTACAAAGCATTCATTACAACCACAAGATGAAGCATGTTTGGTAATGTTAATTATTGGTTCAGAAGTATTTGGTCTAGCTTTAGAAATATCTGGTTTTGTAATTCTATTGGTCCTTTTCTGTGGTGATAAGGACTGTTGGTTTGAGGGGTTATTTGTTTTGTTGTTGTTAATGGAATATTTGGGTCTTGTGGATGGTTGGGGGGTGATAGTTATATTTTGGTTTGGTTTAATGGTATGATTTTCATTAGTATTATTTAATGGGAATTGTAAAGAGTGATCTTTACTGTCCAGATGTTGGCTGTTTGACTGAGATTTAGGGTAATTGTGTATTTCCACTTGTGATGAGGTTTGTTTAATATCTTTTTTAAAATGTTCTCCTGGTGTAGTTGGAGTTTCTTTGGATTGATTGTAATTTCAAATATTTACTATTTTTCCTTTAGGTGGGGTTCGTTCCAGTATTCTTTTCTTTTTGCCAGTTCGATTATCATCATTATTTAACTCCTCTTCCATTGGAAGTTCTTTTCCATGGATAACTGGATCATCTATGTTAGTGGTGGTATTGATTGTTGTAATATCACTTTTATTTTGGGTTTCAGTATTATTGGTATGAAATTTAGTTTCTATATTTATATTATTTTGTTTGTAATTGTGCTGCTTGATGTCTTGATTTTTAGTCACGTTTGAAAAGGTGGGGGTTTTGGATGGATTATTAACTCCTCTTACTTCTAGCTCAAGTCTGGTACAAGGACAACGCTTTTTCCCTATTTTCATTGTATCCAATCAAGTCGCGTTGTTCTTACTTCCATCTGATAGAGCGTTCCGCGGCCTTTCCGTCAATGTATAACACATGTAATTCCATTATTTGTATGCCATATTACCTTTGAATGTATGTTTGTAAGAAAACACAAATCTACTGTCTCAGAGTCATTTCTGTTCACGGCACGAGTCTGTACTACTTATCCGTCCGCACCTGTCTATGTCAACCCAGTTTGTCTGTAAATAAATCATCAGTATCCAGCTACCTGTCTTAATCTCTGGTCCTCACAACTGGTGACCTCCCAGAGTTGGTGACTCAGCGGTTTAGGCCCTGCTTTTAACGGACTAATTACGGCCGCTCACCTTCAGAGAACCTTTAACAGACTCAGTATGGCGCCACAGTTTAGGTCTCTGAAAACTCCATTGCGAGGACGACACCAAAGCCATTAACGGACTAATCACGACACTGCTTCCCAGCGTGTTTTGGCGTTTATTTTTCGAGGACGGGTAGCTGGGTGCTGGTCAGCCAACACAAAATTCAGGCGGTGGTTCAAAAACATCCATCCGACGTCGCTGCCACATTTGCCTCACCCAGGGGACGCCAGATACCTTCTCCACCCGCCAAACCTGCAGGCCTCCTCGGTTCTTCCCCCGGCACCATTGCCGCACCTGCGAGTACCCAGACACCTCCCAACACCGCTGCTACACTCAGGGTCGTGCTTTACCCACCCGACGTCGCTGCCGCACGTGGGCCTGCTCGGCCCCCCTGACATCGCTGCCTGTGGGCCTCCCCTGCCTGCTGACGCTGCTGCTACACACAGGGACCTGCTTTACCCACCCGACATTGCTGCCGCACATGTGGGCCTGCTCGGCCCCCTGACGTTGCTACCTGTGGGCCTCCCCTGCCTGCCGACGCTGCTGCTACACCCAGGGTCCTGCTTTACCCACCCGACGTTGCTGCCGCACGTGGGTCTGCTCGGCCCCACTGATGTCACTGCCTGTGGGCCTGTTCAAACCCTCAATGCTGCCGTCGCTCCTGGGGGTCGCTCGGCCTTCCTGACATCTCTGCCACACCTGTGGACCTGCTCACCCTTTCCGACGCCGTCACCTGTAGTCCTCCTCAGTCCACCGACACCGCTTCCACACCTGTGGGCCTTCCCTGCCTGCCGACGCCGCTACCTGTGGGTTTCCTCGACCTGCTGACGCCACTGCTCACCTGTGGTTCCGCTCTGCCCACAGGACGCCGCTGCCGCGCTGGGGACTTCCTCAGCCCAACCTACGACCCTGCCGCACCTGGGGGTCCCCACGGCCCATCCCACACCACCACCACCACCACACACAATGCAGCTCCCTCGCAGTCTTGGTCGCCCCGGCAGACAGTAGAACCGCCCAGGCAACCGCCAGGGGAGGCATCCTGTCAATCAGCAAAAGCGAAGGATTCTACACTCGATGACGCCCCACAACAAGTGTCACAGGGACACGGGGTCGCCCCCTGCCTCTAAGATTGTCATCCAATAATTATTCCATAATCATTTTCTTGGGGGGGAGTATTTGTAAGGACAATGCTTTCCCTATATTTTATTGTATCTTATCATAAAGTCGCATTGTTCTTACTTCCATCTGATAGAGCGTTCCGCGGCCTTTCCGCCAATGTATAACACATGTAATTCCATTATTTTTATGCCATATTATCTTTGAATATGTTTGTAAGAAAACACAAATCTACTGTCTCAGAGTCATTTCTGCTCTCGGCGCGAGTCGGTACTACTTATCCGTCCGCACCTGTCTATGTCAACCCAGTTTGTCTGTAAATAAATCATCAGTATCCAGCTACCTGTCTTAATCTCTGGTCCTCACAACTGGTGACCTCCCAGAGTTGGTGACTCAGCGGTTTAGGCCCTGCTTTTAACGGACTAATTACGGCCGCTCACCTTCAGAGAACCTTTAACAGACTCAGTATGGCGCCACAGTTTAGGTCTCTGAAAACTCCATTGCGAGGACGACACCAAAGCCATTAACGGACTAATCACGACACTGCTTCCCAGCGTGTTTTGGCGTTTATTTTTCGAGGACGGGTAGCTGGGTGCTGGTCAGCCAACACAAAATTCAGGCGGTGGTTCAAAAACATCCATCCGACGTCGCTGCCACATTTGCCTCACCCAGGGGACGCCAGATACCTTCTCCACCCGCCAAACCTGCAGGCCTCCTCGGTTCTTCCCCCGGCACCATTGCCGCACCTGCGAGTACCCAGACACCTCCCAACACCGCTGCTACACTCAGGGTCGTGCTTTACCCACCCGACGTCGCTGCCGCACGTGGGCCTGCTCGGCCCCCCTGACATCGCTGCCTGTGGGCCTCCCCTGCCTGCTGACGCTGCTGCTACACACAGGGACCTGCTTTACCCACCCGACATTGCTGCCGCACATGTGGGCCTGCTCGGCCCCCTGACGTTGCTACCTGTGGGCCTCCCCTGCCTGCCGACGCTGCTGCTACACCCAGGGTCCTGCTTTACCCACCCGACGTTGCTGCCGCACGTGGGTCTGCTCGGCCCCACTGATGTCACTGCCTGTGGGCCTGTTCAAACCCTCAATGCTGCCGTCGCTCCTGGGGGTCGCTCGGCCTTCCTGACATCTCTGCCACACCTGTGGACCTGCTCACCCTTTCCGACGCCGTCACCTGTAGTCCTCCTCAGTCCACCGACACCGCTTCCACACCTGTGGGCCTTCCCTGCCTGCCGACGCCGCTACCTATGGGTTTCCTCGACCTGCTGACGCCACTGCTCACCTGTGGTTCCGCTCTGCCCACAGGACGCCGCTGCCGCGCTGGGGACTTCCTCAGCCCAACCTACGACCCTGCCGCACCTGGGGGTCCCCACGGCCCATCCCACACCACCACCACCACCACACACAATGCAGCTCCCTCGCAGTCTTGGTCGCCCCGGCAGACAGTAGAACCGCCCAGGCAACCGCCAGGGGAGGCATCCTGTCAATCAGCAAAAGCGAAGGATTCTACACTCGATGACGCCCCACAACAAGTGTCACAGGGACACGGGGTCGCCCCCTGCCTCTAAGATTGTCATCCAATAATTATTCCATAATCATTTTCTTGGGGGGGAGTATTTGTAAGGACAATGCTTTCCCTATATTTTATTGTATCTTATCATAAAGTCGCATTGTTCTTACTTCCATCTGATAGAGCGTTCCGCGGCCTTTCCGCCAATGTATAACACATGTAATTCCATTATTTTTATGCCATATTATCTTTGAATATGTTTGTAAGAAAACACAAATCTACTGTCTCAGAGTCATTTCTGCTCTCGGCGCGAGTCGGTACTACTTATCCGTCCGCACCTGTCTATGTCAACCCAGTTTGTCTGTAAATAAATTATCAGTATCCAGCTACCTGTCTTAATCTCTGGTCCTCACACTGGCTTCCATGATTGACATTCCTGTCCTATTTATTAACCCTTCAATGCCGACTGGACGTATTTTACGTCGACATTTTTTGTCTCTCGGGTGCCGACTGGACGTATTTTACGTCGACATACAAAAGTTTTTTTAAAAATTTGCGGAAAAATACTTTTAGGCCTACCAGCCAAAAACTCTTGAATCACGCACCTTGGGGGATGCTGGGAGTTCACGGATCAAGGTGTTGTTTTGTTTACAATCGTTGCGCAGGCGCGCAAGCGCGAATTTCTTTCTTGCCACACTAAAAAGTATCTGTGACACATCTCGGAAATTATTTAGTCACTTTGACATAATTTTTGTACCATTTTAAATTAGCCGTTACATGGAGTATTATATATGAAAATGTGCGCAATTTCATTTAAAATACGACAAAAAAATACTCATGATTGTAACTTTTATCAGTTTTGAAATATTTCCATATAAATAACGATAAGTGCCAAAATTTCAACCTTCGGTCAACTTTGACTCTACCGTAATGGTCAAAAAACGCAATTGTAAGCTAAAACTCTTATATTTTAGTAATATTCAATCATTTACCTTAATTTTGCAACTAATTGGAAGTCTCTAGCACAATATTTCGATTTATGGTGAATTTATGAAAAAACTTTTTCCTTTCATCCGCGCGGTAACTCTTCCGAAAAAAAATCATACATGCGATTGTGGTAATGTTTGCACCATTTTAAATTAGCCGTTACATAAAGTTTTATATATATATGAAAATGTGCGCAATTTTATGCACAATACAACTAAAAATAACCCATGGTTGTAGCTTTTATCAATTTTGAAATATTTTTATATAAATATTGATAAGTGACAAATTTTCAACCTTCGGTCAACTTTGACTCTATGAAATGGTTGAAAAACGCAATTGTAAGCTAAAACGCTTATATTCTAGTAATATTCAAGCATTTACCTTCATTTTGCAACAAATTGGAAGTCTCTAGCACAATATTTCGATTTATGGTGAATTTATGAATAAAATTACATTTTCTTTACGTCCGCGCGGTAACTCTTCCGAAAAAATCATACATGCGATTGTGGTAATGTTTGCACCATTTCAAATAAGCTGTTACATAAAGTTTTATATATGAAAATGTGCACAATTTCATGTAGAATACAACAAGAAATAATTGAAGGTTGTAGCTTTTCTCATTTTTGAAATATTTGCATATAAATCACGATAAATGGAAAAAAAACCACGTTCGGTCAACTTTTACTCTACCGAAATGGTCGAAAAACGCAATTGTAAGCTAAAACTCTTACAGTCTAGTAATATTCAGTCATTTATCTTCATCTTGAAACAAATTCGAAGTCTCTAGCACAATATTTAGATTTATGGTGAATTTAAAAAAAATACTTTCCTTCCCTTCGTGCGCGGATTCTCCGCCACAAATCTCCGAAATGTGTACGTTCCATTCTCGGAATATTTGCTCCCTTTCATATTAGATATTTCATAGTGTTTTATATATGAAAATGTGCACAATTCCATGTAGAATAAAACGAAAAATATTTGAAGGTTGTAGCTTTTCTTATTTCCGAAATAATTGCATATAAAAAAATATATATAAAAAAATTTGACATTCGGTCAACTTTAACTCGTCAGATATGGTCGAAAACTGCATTTGTAAGCTAATACTCTTACAGTATAGTAATATTCAATCATTTGTCTTCATTTTGAAAGAAATTGGAAGTCTCTAGGACAATATTTAGATTTATGGTGAATTTTTGAAAAAATATTTTACGTCAGCGCAGTTACGAATTCATGCATTATTTTGTGATAATATTTTCTCTGTGTTGCTTTTATCGTTTTACAATGTGTTACATACCAAAATGATTGCAATTTAGTGTACATAACAACGAAAAAAAAGTAACTTGTTACCTTTAACCGTTTTGCGCACAGCGCGATTTGAATACAATTATATATGAAATTTTGTTTTTGTGCTATCATATATCGCATTATTTATATATGATAATGATAATTTTTTTCATTTCTGATGGTTGCATACTAAACTTCAGCCAATGACAAAAAAAGGAGCCAAAAATGAACTCTTAATCTTGAAAACTAAGCGTGCTGTGATTTTTTGAAAAAAATATTTCTTCCGCTTCCGTGCTCACTCTCAAACACCTCCGGCACACGGGAGACATTTTTTTTTTTTTTACCGCTTCAGCGTTTAAGGGTTAACAAATGAAGTTCTGTGTTATATTGGAAAAAAAGCACTCCTTAGATTTCGCGTGATGCGCTATAGTCCACAATTTATACATTTTGGTTGATTACAGTTCCAATTAGTAGTATGGTCATCTGATGCACAGACTGCACATATTGCCTTATTACGGCATTTTTTGTATGTGTCCATACCTTGGGCACTGTGTACATTGTAGTGGTTTTGGAATAAAAAGACGAACTTCTCTATTTTGTCCAAGAATTTTTATTTTTGTCTTTCCTACTTGAAATTGAGTATATTTCTAAATCGTGGATACTGTTACGTATATCTCAATTTTAAGGAGTCTATCAGTAGTTGTTTTGAAGGAAGCTCCTGCTCGCTATTGGGTAGGATGACTGTACCCTGTACATAATTCAATGTTTCGTGGCTTGTAATTGTTACTTTTATATTATTTATTTCTGTTATACTTAAAAAGGCAGTGGACTGCTTTTTATTGGTTAACTGGATAAGTCATTCATTGTCCATGATGTCTGCATTCCATGTCTTGTGTTGGATATATGTTAAGTAATTTGTTTTCTAGTATCGCTGCTGAGATTTTGTCAGCTTTGAGGACTACAAATCTTGACCAGTTATCTGGTCCAAAGAGGTCATCAAAATGAACCAATGTGGGATTAAGTCGGTAATTTTTGTTCCTTTTTGGTCCTTGTTTTATGTATGTTGCTTATCAATTATGATTTATATATTTTTCTGTATTGTTGGGAGGATTATTTGTCTCTAATTC
>NC_087203.1:67910514-67964988 GCF_015104395.2 Macrobrachium nipponense | reverse complement strand
TTGATGAGATGGGGCTTAGGAATCCACTGCAGAGAGAATATGCTATCTTAAACCTACTCTCCCTGCTGTTGGTTTTAACTAAACATTGGGACCTTTAACTCCTTTACTCCTCCTATAAATTTTCCCCCTTCCCTTCTTCTTCTTTCGTTGATGATCTTGGCATGTTATTGGATTACTGAATTGACTGCTCTTCTCACTAGATGGAGGGTGGAATTGGACGGCATACCATTCCACCCGTAAAACTAAAGTACCTGACATGGTCGAGCGAGGGAAAATTTTTATGTCAAGCCATACCCACAGTGCTGGGTCTGATCTCGACGAACTGACGACCCTTAAAGCAATGTGGGTGTGGCGTATATCCAGGTGAGGGTCCCAGGGCAGTTACCTGTGTGTGTGACAGTTTTGCTCCTCCCCCAGTTGGGCCTCCTTGGTGAGAGGGACCCCAGCCTGGACGAAATTTATTTTCCTCGTTTTATGGCAAACCATATAAACCTCCCCCAAACACCAATGACAACCTCTTGCTCAGAAAAGGACAATACGGTACAGCCTCTTGGAAAGGGATCTAGTTTGGTAATAATGGTCCCTTATACTCCTTCTAACCCAAACCAGTATAGTTTTGGGTTAAGGAGGAAAAATCTAAACAAGGAAAAAAATAGGAAGCTTAGGTGAATTGAAGTAATGCCAGGTGTGTTTGAGCCTGCTGCATATGATAAATTTTTAATTTTGCCCCTAGAAGAAGGCAATATAGAAGATTCAGATATTTTTGAAATATATAGAGAAATAGTTACATGTTTAGACAGAAAGCCTAAAATTTCCTCCTTAGGGAAAGGGCATTTATTGATAGAGGTACAGTCACCATCTGAAAGCAGCAAGTTGAAAGAAATTGAAACAATTGGTGGTAACAAGATTAAATGTGAGCCTCATAAAACTTATAACCAGAGCAGAGGTGTCATTTTCTCGAAAGCTCTAATGAAATTTTCTGAGGAGAAATTATTAAAGATCAAAATGTTACAGAGGTCAAGAGAATAATGAAAAAAGAAAATGGAATACTCTGTCCACAGCCTTTATTAATTCTAACATTTGATTCCTTGAAACTCCCAGAGATACTTTAAGAGGCTTGGTATCAATTTAAACTTAGGCCATATATTCCTTCACCTGGGCAATGTTTTCACTGCCAAATGTATGGCCATGTGAATACATCTTGCTGTAGGAAAGCAAAGGGTGAGGTTGAAATATGTGTAAACTGTGGACAGGAGTCACGTGGACCATGTAGCAATGCTCCAAAATGTGTGAACTGTGGAGGAGAACATCCAGCATCAGATAAAAAATGCAAGAGATATCTCTTTGAAAAAGAAATAATGGCTGACAAGACCAAAAAACGTACTAGTTTCTTTGAAGCAAAAAAGAAGGTAGCAAGCAGCTTTAACCCAGGAATTTGCCCCTTTGCTGCAGTCACCAAAAGAAGAGAAATGCAAAACAATTCATCAAATAATAATTCAAATCCTAGAACTCAATTGAACAAGAGATCTTGGAAGTGATGATTGTATTATACTTCCTAATAGTAAAAGCTTAAACTCTAGAGTAGACAGCTTTAAGACAGTCATCTCGGATCCATTGTCTTCTCAAGAGGAACAAAATTCCTCCACCCTAGATGGACCTTTGAGTCCATCTCCAACATCAACCTTAGAGCTGCCAATGGCAGCCTTACCATATACCTCTGAGGAGCTATTAGCCACTCCATTACTTCTTTCTGGAGACTCCAATAAAAACATTTCACCTAAGACAGAGGAGCCAGCAGCTCCTCTTTCTGGAGACCCCATTAATAGCTCACCACCTAAGACAGAGGAGCCAGCAGCTCCTCTCCCTCTTGATTTGAGACTGCCTTGACGAAGTTACGCATTTTCAGCTGACGGCTGAAAATGCATAGCGGGCAAGAGGGCTTTCGAACTGGGAGAAATATCTCCCAGTTCGAATCCAAGTCTCAATTTTTCTCTTACTTAAATTTGTTTCTACTCTTCTACTATCTTTAACTTAGTTGCTCAACCTAGCTGTCCCGCCCTCTTCACTAAAACATTCTTACAGGTTGGGCAGGGGCTAGGCTTATGCTTATTGGCTCTTTCTTGATCCAAATGGCAGAGAGACTATCGGGGCGGAACTACCTATGGGGGACTTGCCTGCGGAATCCGGGGAGGTATAGTCTCTACGGTAGGACTCTCGGCATTCTTTCTGGTATGCCCTCTATTGTAACATGAATGGGGATGATTGCATACTAGTTATGCCCTCAGTCCTATCAAGCGGGTTTTGCTTACACTTGAGCCACTCATGTTATGGCAGAGCTGTCCCTTCGGGGTAGGGTAGGAAGTGGACATGTGGGAGTCAGTCTCTGCTGAGTTTCTTTGGTGAGAGAGGGGCTGGTGCGGTGGGCTTGGTTTTCTGCCTGATTTGCAGTAGGTTTTTCAAATTTCTCTTCACGGATTAATGATTAACCCTTTAACGCCGAAGGGGTATAATAAAAATCTTCTCCCGTATGCCGATGGGGTCTCAGAGTGAGCGCCGAAGCAGGAAATTTTTTTTTTTTTTTTAATCACAGCGCGCTTAGTTTTCAAGATTAAGAGTTCATTTTTGGCTCCTTTTTTGTCATTGCCTGAAGTTTAGTATGCAACCATCAGAAATAAAAATAAATATCATTATCATATATAACTAATGCGATATATGATAGTGCGAAGAAAAAGTTTCATATATAATTGTATTCAAATTGCGCTGTGAGCAAATCGGTTTAAGCTAACGAGTTGATTTTTTTCGTTGTATTGTACACTAAATTGCAATCATCTTGGTATACAACACATTGTAAAACGATCAAAGCAACACAGAGAAAATATTATCACAAAAGGATGCATGAATTCATAACGCGCAGACATAAATTTATTTTTTTTTTCAAAAATTCACCATAAATCTAAATATTGTTCTAGAGACTTCCAATTTATTTCAAAATGAAAATAAATGATTGAATATTACTATACTGTAAGAGTTTTAGATTACAATTGCAGTTTTCGACCATTTCGGACGAGTTAAATTTGACTGAATGTCGAATTTTTTTGTGTATTTTTTTTATATGCAAATATTTCGAAAATGAGAAAAGCTACAACCTTCAATATTTTTCGTTTTATTCTACATGAAATTGCGCACATTTTCATATATAAAACTCTATGAAACGCCTAATTCGAAATGGAGCAAATATTACGAGAATGCAACATACGCATTTCGGAGATTTGCGGCGGAGAATCCGCGCGTGGAGGGAAGGAAAGTTTTTTTTTTTAAATTCACCATAAATCTAAATATTGTGCTAGAGACTTCCAATTTGTTTCAAAATGAAGATAAATGGCTGAATAGTACTAGACTGTAAGAGTTTTAGCTTACAATTGCGTTTTTTGACCATTTCGGTAGAGTCAAATTTGACCAAACGTGGGTTTTTTTCTATTTATTGTGATTTATTCCAAATATTTCGAAAATGAGAAAAGCTACAACCTTCAATTATTTTTTGTTGTATTCTACATGAAATTGCTCACATTTTCTTATATTAAACTTTATGTAACGGCTAATTTAAAATGGTGCAAACATTACGACAATCGAACGAAAAAATTTCTGATTTTTTTCGGAAGAGTTACCGCACGGATGTAAGAAAATATATATATATATATTTTTTTTTCATAAATTCACCATAAATCGAAATATTGTGCTAGAGACTTCCAATTTGTTGCAAAATGAAGGTAAATGATTGAATATTACTGGAATAGAAGAGTTTTAGCTTACAATTGCGTTTTTTTACCATTTCGGTAGAGTCAAAGTTGACCGAAGGTTGAAATTTTGGCACATCGTTATTTATATGAAAATATTTCAAAACTGATAAAAGCTACAACCATGGGTTGTTTTTAGTTGTATTGTGCATGAAATTGCACACATTTCCATATATAAAACTTTATGTAACGGCTAATTTAAAATGGTGCAAACATTACTGTACTGGGATGTTCAAGGATGGACCATAAGTAGTAACAGTTTTTATTGCCAACTATAGGTTTCAACCTGAAATATATATATTCCATGTAATAAAAAATAATACAATCCAACCAGCCATACAAATTTTGAATTTTCCCAATTTCATTATGAAAAAAAATATTTGTCCTTAATACAAGCCTTCTAGTAAAGTACATGAACAATCCATATTGATATGTGTATGTCTAACAATAACTGTTTATAGCAATGTAAATAAATACCACTATAAATTATGGTACTGTAGCCACTAAAGCACTCGGCATCAAATTAAATGTACTCATTTCATTAAACATTACTGTATATATACATAGAATCCAATTACCAATAAGGGCAATTCCAATTGAAATACGTATCATATAACATCCATAATACACTGTATTGCACTCACTTCAATGGCCTCACTATCACAGGCCTTGAACCCCAGTAGGAGATTGCCAAACACAAATATCCCATCACTTGCCGGCCTTACATGTCACAGACTTCATTCTTGTGTTTACATCCACAATAATAACACCTGCCACCACCAGCCACCACCACTCAACACAAAAGGCAGTACCATTGTGGTTAGAACATTTTACGGCAGTTCGCTTTCTCCCACTAACCGTGCGACACTGAGATATGGGTAAGACAAAAGATATTCCAGATGCGCAATAAGTTACAACTCGCTCCAACCCACATCAACATTTTTTTAAACAAATATATCCTTACAGTATTATGAGGTTTATCATGTGAGTGATACACTCCCCCACCATTAGTGACAAATTACCGATACCCTATCCAATAGGGTAAACTACGTATGATTACATTGTTCTTCTATTGGTAATAACACCACCAACCTGTGTACTGATCTACACATAATCTTATCCACTTCACCATCATATCCCTTCCCATGCTTCATAATCTTATACCTTAAATCAACATCTCGGACAACGCCATCTTGTCCTGGATCAGCTCTAATTACCTGTGCTAGTTTCCATGCCCCTCTCACAACATTATTATCTTGCACAAGTACCACATCTCCAACTCTTACATTCCTCCTTGTTGTATGCCATTTCTGCCTGATTAACAATGATGGAAAATAGTCTCGTTGCCACTTTTTCCAGAAGGATTCTGTTATACTTGGTATAAACTTTAATCTCCTTTTGTGATCCCCACTAATATTGTACATCCCACTTGGACAAAAGCAAGTGGACCGATCAAGCAACAGATCATTGGGACAGAGGTAACCCCCCAACTCTAAACTAAATCCAGGTTTTGTTCCAATTGGTCTTTCATTCATCAGATTAGCAATACCGAACAAAGTAGTTTGTAACTCTCCAAAATTCAACACAGAATCTCTCACACTAATACAAAGACACCTTTTGACAGATTTGATCAGTCCTTCACTTGCCTCATTATACCAAGGTGCATCACTAGGCATATTAAAGATCCAAGTTACCCCTTCCTTTTCTCCAATGGTTTTTATTTTCTTGCTTGCTGATATCAACTGAGTTCCCTTATCTGAATATATAACTTTAGGAGCTCCTCTAATAGCAATAAACCTTTGAAATGTGGTCAGAAAATCATCAGTACTGTATCCTTCAGCCAAATCCAAGTGAACAGCTCTAGTAACTAAACAGTTAAATATAACACCAAAGGCTTTACCATGAGTTCTCTTTTTAACCGTGTCTCTTATTGTTAAGGGTCCAAACAAATCTATGGGTGTGTAATAGAAAGGTGGAGCAGGTTTCATTCTTTCTATCCTCATTTGACCCATGCATTGGTCTTCTAATTTCTTTGTTAACTTCTTACATGTCACACATTGATTTTTTATTGCCTTTATTATTTTTCTGGCCCCTTGAACCCAGAATTTTCTTTGTAATTTTGCCAAAGTAGTCTCTATGCCTGCATGGTCAACCCCATGTACATATGATATATACAATCTAGTAACTGGATGATTTGCTGGTAGCAACATATAGTCTTCTCTATTCCAATTTTCCTTTAGCCACTTAGAAATTCTTTGTCCTACTACTATGACTCCATTCTTAATTGAAGGTCCTAATCTTCTGAACCTCACTTTCCAATCAGTCATGTCCCTTTGCATCTCTCTAACCCACATTAGTTCTGCTTTAATAATTCCTTGAACTGTTGGTTCCCTCAGCATGCCCTTAAAGGATCTGCATTTGAAAACATTCATTACCCTGCATGTAACTCTTAGTAGTTTGTAATAATCACTAAATCTATTAACATCAATCATGTGTATAACATGGTTCTGACTTACTTTAGCAACAGCCATGACAACACCTACTCTATCAGTAAATCATTTTCACGATTTTGTTTGATAGGCCATTTTGAAATTGGTAATGTTAGGAATTTTGGTCCATTTTGCCAGGCAGAATTTTCACCAATTTTTTCTGGACTACACGGTTTAGAGGTCATATCTGCAACATTTTGAATTGAATCAACCCACCACCATTCCCTTGAATCAGTTTTTATTTGAATCTCTGCAATGCGTACAGGAACAAATGTGTTGAATCCATGGGACTCCTTTTGAATTTGTGATCTTACAATTCTTGAGTCAACTATGTGATAAACTGACTCAAACTCCCATGAAAACTCCTTTACTATGAGTTCTCTCATCCTAGCAGCTATGAGAGCACCACATAATTCCAGACAAGGAATAGAGATTTGTTTCACTGGTGCAATCTTATTTTTTGCCATTATCAGACTTGATTTAAACTTATTATCACTGATTTGCCACCTCACATATGCACAAGCCCCATATGCTTACGTGCTAACATCAGAAAATATTACTAGGTTCGGCTTACCAAAAGCATTAGATGGCTTTAAGGGTCTTCTAAAAGTTAATGACTCCAGTCCATACAATTCTTTGAAAAATGCTTTCCATTTGTTCATCATGGAATCATCAAGTGGATCATCCCACTTGATTCCACCACCATTCGAGTTACTTTTGGAAATCATGGATCTCATCAAGATCTTAGCTTTGAGTAATACTGGTATAACCAACCCTAATGGATCTTACAACGATGCAATTTGACTCAATATCTTTCTGCGTGTTAATATTTCTGGAAATTTATAATCAAATTCACCTATATCTAAATTTGGACCACTCCTAACCTTTCTTATTCTTGGTGTAAAGTTCAGTCTTACAGCAAAGGAAAAATAGTCATCTATAGGATTCCATTTTAAACCTAAGATTTTCTCACGATCAGATTCTATTATTCTTATATTGCAGTTTTCATAATGCCCGCTGACTATCAAGTGCTTTATTCTGAAACTTCCCTGAGACAATATCCTTTCAGTATCCTGTATTAATTTGATTGCGTTCTCGATGGCATCATAGAATACAGTATATCATCTACATATGTATTATTAAGAATCATATCTTGCACATCCGGGGATTCCTTACCGAATTGTTCTACTGCATGTCTCAAAGCTACCATAGCTATAGTACCACTGGGCCTATGTCCAAATGTTACTGTGGTAAGAACATACTGATCAGGTGGCCTACTATCATCCAAGTCCCTCCATACAAATCTATGTGTATATTCATCTAGTGTGCTGAGTTTTACAGTATGGTACATCTTTGCTATGTCACCCACTATGGCTATATTATCTTGCCTAAATCTACACAACACTCCCAGCAAACTGTTCAAAATATCAGGCCCCTTAGCCCAAAAATCGTTTAACTTCTGTCCCATATAAGATGCTGAAGAATTGAAGACAATGCGTACTGGGGTTGAACTAGATTCTGGCTTCAACACCTCATGATGATGAATATAGTGAATTGGGCCATTGTACTCTTGAATCTCCTTATTGGTTAATTTCCTAGCTACTCCCCTTCTAACCATATCTTCAATCTCTTTCTGATATTTTATTGCATACTCATTCCCAAGTTTCCTTAATCTATTCTCTGTTGTTCTTAACCTGTCATTTGCTACCTTTATGTTATTTTTCAAATGATTTGGATCTCTTATCCAAGGATACCTTACAACCCAACATTTCTGTTTCTCGTCGTACGTTAATCCTTCCTCAATCAATTTCATTTCCTTTTCTTCTTTCAAACTTACATAATTGGGTCCAGGACAACCTCTGCACATACATTTGATACATTGTGGATTACACCTTGTTCCCATTTCTTCTATGGCAAAAAATTTATCTAACTGATCCTTTAGATTTTCTGTTGGCTCAATACTGATTTCATTCAAATTTACTGAACTTGAAAGTTTATGAATTCTCACAAACACATGGTTACTAGTATTAACTTGATTGGTAATTTCATCATGTCTACCACATATGCTGAGCCCAAACTGATTTTCTAGCAACTGGAGACCCTTATTTGTTTCAACAACCCTTGGCATTATTTCATAATAATTAGCACCAATAAGCATATCAATTTCCCCATGTGGGCGATTCAGCTCTAAGTTTGATATTCCCTCAAAAAGTTCAGATACCCTGGATAAGTCTACTTTCTTGATTTTGGCTGTTATTTCATTAATACCAACAGCATTCACATTCCAAACCTTACCAGACTTATCAATTAGTGGTACACAATATTCGTTGCTTGAGTGATATTCAACCGCATTCCCCATTTGATCATGGATAAATTTATATGCTTTCCACTTAAACCCAATTTCTTAGCCATCCTATTTGTTATAAATGAAATATCCGCTCCTGGATCCCACAGTACATTAACAGGCATGTTCTTACTATTCATCACACTGATATTCAACAACTCACTGCAAATCCCTTTTCTGATATCGCTTTGTGAATACTATTTCTACTCTATTCGAATGCAACAGTGGATGATGGTTACGATTGCATGGCCCTTTACCTTCAATAATGACATCACACAATGTACCCACCTTGCAGCTACGATCAGGATGATATCCCCTTGAGACACCTAAAACATATTCCATTACCCTTTATAATCTCAAATCTTTCTTTGCTACCACAACCATTGAATTTATAACATTCTGTTATATCATGACCAATTGAATTGTGTAACAGGCATCCTATCCCCTTACTGTCTGCCTTAGGTTTAATACCTTTCACCATTTCTGTCAAGTTAACAATACAAGATTCAAATTCCTTATTTTTTATACTTTGTTCTTCCCCCATTTTTTTCACCAATTTTATTCAATTCCGATTCATTCTCAACTGTGCTGTCAACATGATGGACTGTTGCCTTATTATCACTGCCGCTACTCCTAACATAGAATTCATATATTCCAAAATTTTTCTCTCCTTCTGTAAGAACTTCAACAACTCAGGAAACAGATTGCTAGTTACTGATACCTCATCTGCTTTAATTACCCATTCTCTCTTTTGAAGTGAAGGTAAAACCTTTTCTATATGGCTGACAACGTTTGCACTATTAAGTTCATCAGAGAGATTTACCTTTTTTAAATCAAGCCAACATTGCTCAACCTGATCGACCATTTTAATAAATCCTTTGGTATCATCATCATAAATTTTCTTTAGAGATCTAAGCTCACCAACCACTAAGTCTACAATCTTTCTTGAATTCCCAAATTTATCATCCAAACGTTGAATCATTTCATCATAATTACCCTCTGAGCCCTTCACTGCTTGAAGTGCTTCTCCACCTAGACACATTTTGAGAGCATATGGATCAATACCGTATATACTCTTAACTAAATTCTCATAATCTTCCTTGAAAGTTGGATAGTTTCTTAAATTACCTTCGAACATTGGTGGTTCAAATTTCTTTACTTTAACCTTCGATTTATCTGTTGCCTTTACATCCTGGACACCTTTGAATATTTTTGCACTTACTTCACATTTTAATCTTTCACTATCTAGAATATATTGCTGGGCTGCTTCTTCTAAATTACTATCGGCTAGCTTATCCTCATTTTCATATATAAATTGTATCAGTTCATCATTTTGATACTCTAGGCATTTAAAGGCTTCAGCCATTTCCTCATAGTTCTTCGTTAACACTGATAAATCATCACCTCGATTGATTCCTTCATTGCACATAGTTACCTTCCTGGTGAACTTCCCTTTGCTGATTGCCCTCTTCCTCTTCAGGGTGACGAGTTCCTCTTGCACACCCATGGCGGTTGAAGTTGAAATGTACTGGGATGTTTAAGGATGGACCATAAGTAGTAACAGTTTTTATTGCTAACTATAGGTTTCAACCTGAAATATATATATTCCATGTAATAAAAAATAATACAATCCAACCAGCCATACAAATTTTGAATTTTCCCAATTTCATTATGAAAAAAAATATTTGTCCTTAATACAAGCCTTCTAGTAAAGTACATGAACAATCCATATTGATATGTGTATGTCTAACAATAACTGTTTATAGCAATGTAAATAAATACCACTATAAATTATGGTACTGTAGCCACTAAAGCACTCGGCATCAAATTAAATGTACTCATATCATTAAACATTACTGTATATATACATAGAATCCAATTACCAATAAGGGCAATTCCAATTGAAATACGTATCATATAACATCCATAATACACTGTATTGCACTCACTTCAATGGCCTCACTATCACAGGCCTTGAACCCCAGTAGGAGATTGCCAAACACAAATATCCCATCACTTGCCACCTTACATGTCACAGACTTCATTCTCGTGTTTACATCCACAAGAATAACACCTGCCACCACCACTCAACACAAAAGGCAGTACCAGAGTGGTTAGAACATTTTACGGCAGTTCGCATTCTCCCGCTAACCGTGCGACACTGAGATATGGGTAAGACAAAAGATATTCCAGATGCGCAATAAGTTACAACTCGCTCCAACCCACATCAACATTTTTTAAACAAATATATCCTTACAGTATTATGAGGGTTATCATGTTAGTGATACAATTACGACAATCGCACAAAAAAATTTATGATTTTTTCGGAAGAGTTACCGTGCGGACGTAAGGAAAAAGTATTTTTTCATAAATTCACCATAAATCGAAATATTGTACTAGAGACTTCCAGTTTGTTGCAAAATAAAGGTAAATGATTGACTATTACTAGAATATAAGAGTTTTAGCTTACAATTGCATTTTTCGACCAATTCGGTAGAGTCAAAGTTGACCGAAGGTTGAAATTTTGGCACATCGTTATTTATATGAAAATATTTCAAAACTGATAAAAGCTACAATCATGAGTATTTTTTTTGTATTCTACATGAAATTGCACACATTTTCATATATAATACTCCATGTAACGGCTAATTTAAAATGGTGCAAAAATTATGTCAGTGATGAAATAATTTGAGATGTGTCACTGATACTTTTTGCGCGCCTGGGTAACGATTGTAAACAAGACAACGTCTTGATCCGTGAGCTCCCAGCATCCCCCAAGGCGCGTGATTCAAAATTTTTTTTCCTGGTAGGCCTATTAAGTATTTTTCCGCGAATTTTAAAAAAAACTTTTTTTATCGACGTACAATATGTCCAATCGGCACCCGACCAACAATTTATGTCTACGTTTAATACGTCCAATCAGCGTTAAAGGGTTAATGACCCTGCAGTAAACTCCCCCCGGACAATGCGACCTCCTGACACTACCCTCCTCTTCGACCTCTGGCACGAACAAGGACATTCCTAAAGAAAATTCAATTGTACAGAAGACGACCCATGACAAGACATTGAATGTGGCTATGGAAAGCTCTAGCAGTGGTGAGAGAATCCTTTATGTTGATTCTCTTTCCTCAGATTTAAATTGTGTTGCATTTATGGAAATGTTTGGAAGGTATGGTGAAATTAAAGTCATTAAGTATTGTGAAACTGAAGATTTTGCATTTTGGAGGGTTTGGATTGAGTTTACTACTTATAAAAATGCCGTGAATGCTTTCAAGTGTTCATCTAAGGAAAACTTAGTGTGTATTAATTCATAAAATACCCCAGAATATTGAAGTAGATATATGGTTTCCTTTTTTTTATTCCCAGACTAGAGTCAGTCGGGAAACTACAGATGGGAAACGTAAGGTGAGGACACCTCTACCAGCCAGGTGGCTGATTGTTTCAACAAAATCAGACTTTTGTAATCTTTTTTTACTTCAGGAAACATTTGAGAACATTGGTAGGAACAATGACCAACTCAGATATTACTAGATTTGGAAAGAACAGTTTTTTGGTTCATGCAAAGTCTTATAGACAAGGTCACATGATCTCTAAGCTGAAAAATACTAATATGATTAAAGAGGTCAAACCACACTATAGTTTTAGTTACGCTAAGGAAGTGGTATTCAGTCAAGACCTATATGAACTATCTGACGAGGAATTGAATTGTTGGAAATGTGTGATGACAAAGTGTGGAAGATTTTCAAGGTTCCAAGGTCTAGAATGATTATTTTCACTTTTAATAATGATCAAGTTCCTAATAATTGTATATGTTGACAAGGAGAGATTTCATGTTAGACCTTATTAAGCATAGACCACTCCAATGCTTCATTTGTTTTGGGTACGGTCACTCATCAAAGGTGTGTACTAGAAACCAGTTATGTGCTGCCTGCTCATTACAAAAGCATGAAGGCGAATGTTCCAATCCAATATTATGTATAAATTGTAAGGGAAATCATAATGCAAGGCATAAGGAATGCGAGTCATTTCAAAAAGAAGTGGCAACCATAGACAAAGCACATGCTGAACATCTAAGTATTGGCCAGGCAAAAAAACTTGTTCCCAAGACCTCAATATAGTGATGTAGTGAAAATTGGAAAATCGAATAAAGATCAATTTAGGATTCCAACTTCAAAGCCAAAGCTTCAGCTATCCCCTTCTGAGCTCGAAGTACATTCAGCATCTCCGCCTTCATCCAAGAAGGCTCCTTTGACTCCTCCCGATGGGCCTCCTCTGGGCTTCTGGGAGGTCTCTCGGGCTTCTGATGTAGAAGCCTCACTGGCAGCTTCACTGCCTGATCTGGGTATGTCCCAGAATGACACCTTGTTCAATGCACCTCGTAAGGCTCAGGTGCATGCTGCAGAGACAGTGCCTCTTAGAAATAAGAGACCCCGTACTCCATCATCTCCACCTATATCCCCAACACCATACTAGGGTTCCCAAGAGAGGAAATAGCAGGTCTCTTGAGGATCTGCAGAGTTCCTCTATGAAACAAAGACCAAGACCCCCCAGATGCTGAAGCCTTGCTGAGGATGGGGGGCTTAGGGCTCAGCAGCTGAGTTCTGATGCCCGGTGGGAACTACTTTCTCGACGCTGCTGCTAAGGCTGCAACTAGGCTTAGGCACATTTCCAACATGGGCGTCCCTGTTTCTGATTTTAAAAGTACCATTCGATTTTATTGTAGAGACCAGTGGCAGGCCCACTGGTCTACTTTAGATAATAATCTTAAAGTCGATTAGGCCTTCTGTTCATCCTTGGCCTCATAGCCGGATGGATAGAAGGTCTGAGATAGTTTTAGCTAGATTACGTATTGGCCACACTAAATATACTCATGGGTATCTAATGAGGAGTGGAGCGGATAGGCAGGTTCCTCGCTGTTCCACCTGTCATGTGGATTTGACTGTGGTGCATATTTTGGTGGAGTGCCCTCATTTTGAAAACAAACGTAGAGCTTGTTTGCTGGCAAATAAGACTCTTGCCGACATTTTAGGTGAAGGTGCTCAGGCAGAGCAAATTATGACATTTAAAAAAAATATTGGTCTTTTTTACGAATTGTAATTTTCTTTTAATTGTTTTAGGTTTCTTGTTTTGTTTTTATGAGTGAATGATTTGCATGTTAGATCGGTTGTGTGTATGTTTGTTTGTACGACAGTGACTTTTTTTATTCTTAAGATATATATGTGCTGAATGGCCCCTCGGCTCCGGCGCTTGGCTATGTGCCAAAAATTTTATAATCTAATCTAATCCTTTTCCTTTTCATTCTTCTGCTTCCTCCCCCTATATATAAGGTACGGATTTTATGTTGATGACTTGGATTGGTTTTGGACATGATTTGGACTTGTTCATTGGATTTGATGGAGGTTGAGGATGGTTGGCATGCTTCCTCACCCGTAGAACTCGAGTACCTAACGTGGTCGAGTGAGGGGAAAGTTTAGATGTCAAACCCTGCTCTTAGTGTGCTGGGTCTGATCTCGACGGACATCATGACGCCTTAAGCACTGAGGGTGGGGTGTATATCTGGGTGATACCCCTAGGGCAGCCCTGTATGGGATAACACTGTCCTCTAAATGTGGCTTAATGGTGGGTGGGGGGCTACCTGGACGAATCATCAATTCTTCGTCTTATGGCGACATTAATTAGACCTTCGGTTGACATCTTAGGCAAGGATAAAGAAAAGGAAAAAACTGGTAATTCCTCCATTGTAACTTTGGAGCCTTTTTCAAATGACCTCCCTGTTACAAACATTCTGCATGTGAAACTAGTCCCTTTAGACTGGAATTATGACACAATATTTAATGAATTTTTTGAATTTGGGAACATCAAAGAATTACAGAATAAACTTGGCAACAATTATGGTTTTTTTGAAATATGGATAATTTTCAACAATGAATCGGAAGCTCACAGTGCCTTTAGAGAATTTAGGTCAGATTCTATGAGTGTTGGACTTGTAGAGGCAGAAGAGGTCCCTAGGTATCTTGACATTTATAAACCACCTAATGAAATAAAAGATCCTATAGAATAAGTTAAATTTCCAGATCACCAGACCCAGCTAGTAAATGGTTAATTATCACAACGCATGGTGAGAGGCAACCTCTTCAAGGTGAAAAGGTTGGTAAGCCAGAAGATCGGCAATGTTGGGAGCCCAGAAGTAACTCGCTTTGGGCGTAATAGTTTTTTAGTTCATACCAAGACCAATGTTCAATCGGTAATGCTCCTAAATTTAAAGCTTGAACTCGAGGGTATGGTAAAAGAGGTAAAACCTCACTATAATTTTAGTTATGCGAAGGGTGTTATCTTTAATGAAGATTTACATGAAATGGATGAGGAGGAAATTTTGGAAATGTGTCCAGATGTGGTTTGGAAGGTTTTTAAAAAAAGAGCCCTGCTCGTCGATGCTTATTTTAACATTTATAAGTTCTTTCCTGCCATCTGAAATTATTCTTGACAGTGAAATCATGAAAGTTCGTCCATATAGACCTAGAGTGCTCCAGTGCTTTAAATGTTTTGATTTTGGACACTCCTCTAACGTTTGTACCAGAAATAAACTCTGTGAATCGTGTGGCCAGCCTGAGCACGAGGAATGTTCTGGACGGTAATTTGCGTAAACTGTAAGGGTGAACATTGAGCCTGTGATAAGAAATGTAGTGCATTCAAAAAAGAACAGGAGGCATTACTAAAATCTATTGCTGAACACATCAGTGTGGGACAGGTCAAGAAGCTGTTAGGCAGGAAAACCTATTCGGATGTCTTGAAGGCACAACAATTGAATACTGCTTCTTCTGGTGCCCCTTCTGGTGCCCCGCTGGTGGGGTTTTCCACACCCCCTCTAGTGGGCCTCCCCATCCCCCCCCAGTTGGGACTCCCTGTGCCCCCCTGGTGGGGCCTTGCATGGCCCCCCTGGTGGGGCATCCCATGCCCCCCCTGGTGGGGCTTCTCATGCCCCCCTGGGGGGGCTTCTCATGTCCCCCCTGGTGGGGTTTCCCATGTTTCAGAGACTCTGGTCAAGCCAGGGGACCCTGTAGGTTCAAGGGTTCAGGCCAGATCTCAGTATGATGACGACTTCTCTGTGTCAGGGACATTGCCAGACATTGAGCCCTCACCTCATCCTGACATTACAGTGCACCGTGGAGATGACGGTGAGGAGATGAAGGTCCTCTTTATTCGTCAGAAGAGGACCCTTTCTCCCTCTTCGCCTAATTCACGGTCATTCAGATATCAAAGGAAAAACAAAAGTAAAACTGAAAGGGCAAGTGAAGGCCCTTCATCAAAAAGATCCATAACACCTAGATCTAGATCAAGTAGTACTGGTAAAACTGATAAGATCTCTCTCACCAGGACACAGATTCCTAAATTGGTAGAAAATTTTAAGATCCCATCCTCTAAATAATGGCTCTCATGCAGTGGAACATCCGTGGCTTTATACCAAATAGAGAGCAAGTTCAGGTTCTGTTTAGGGAACATGATTTATCTGCAACGTGTCTACAAGACAAAGTTGGGAGATCACACTCCCAACTTGGGTTTTAATTATTAATTTCACAGGTCTCTACCCCTGATAGGTGTACGTGCTCAGGGAGGCACAGGCATCATAGTCCGAAAGTCTGTTAATCACAGGGTTGTTCAATTGAACACTGTGTTGCAGGCTTGTGCATCTTTGTTATCTTTCAATAGATAGTTAATATAGGGCTTCACTGAAACACTTGCGTAAATCCTTAAGCCATATAATACGTGAAAATGATAATTATAAAAGTTATACACTGGAGGAGCTTTGAACAGTGGCGGGCTATGGCGTAGACTAATTGCAGTGATACCAGATACAGACAAATGAATAGCGCACCACAAAATGATATAAATGCTACATAATATTCCCTATGCTCCGATAAACATGAATAATTGCATTTACGTATTCCTAACACAACATGTATGCTAAATGTGCATTAGAAATACAGGTACATATTAATAATAATAATAATCATACATATAAGTAAATAATTGTGATAATCCATCAGTGCAGTCCAAATTTTTAATTATAAATGGATCACAATTTGTTCTCTCTACCTTGATCCATCATTAGAAAGTAGATTGCAGGATGCGCAGGGTAATCCCCATCAGCTAGAATTAAACGATCTACAGACATTGATAAACCAGCTTCCTAAACCCCTCATTCTGATGGGGGATTTTAATGCCAAGCACACCCTCTGGGGAGAGCCAAACTGCGACCGATGGGGTTTAATAATAGAACAGCTGCTTGACTTGAATGACATCACTTTAATGAATGATGGTTCCCCTACAAGACATGATGTTTTTCATAATACTGATTCATCCATTGACCTCACTATCTGCTCTTTGTCTTTGAGGTTAGATTATCAGTGGGTAGTAGACCAGAATGATCATGGCAGTGATCATTGGCCCATTCACTTAAAGTATATAAAAAATATTCCATCTCCATGTTTACCAAAATGGAAGGTAGGGGAGGCTGACTGGGGATTATTAAAAAAATCTACTGAAATTGATCAAGAGATAAATGATTTTCAGAGCCCAACATCTGCTTATGAGTATTTAATCAGTATATTGTTGTGTGGTGCCATGCTGTCTATTCCTCGAACTTCTGGTAAACCTCGGCGTCCTCTAGTACCTTGGTGGAGTGATGCATGCGCATTGAGCCGAAAGATAACAAGAACTTGCTACAAGAGATATTGTAGATATCCTTGCTTGGTCAATAAAATTATCTATAAAAGAGCTCTTGCTAAGCAAAAGAAAACATTTAAGCAAGCAAAGAGGGAATCGTTTATCAGATATATAAGTGAATTAAAATATGATTCGCTGATGTCATTAGTCTGGAACAGAATCCGAAAGCTGCAAGGGAAATTTTCTCCACCTCCCTTGCCTATATTGAAAATTGATGGCTTCTTCATATCTGATTCTGGAGAAGTTGCAGAAACCTTTGGTAGGCATTTCTCCAATATATCTAGTGCTCTACATTACTCTCCTGCATTCAGGAATATTAGGGACGGTACCACAGTTGTTCCTGCTGTTAGTTTAAATTCAGTCTTATAATCTTCCTTTCACCATGAAAGAATTAGATCATGCAATCTCGTTATCTTCCCCAACATCTCCTGGGGAAGATGATATACTGTACTCAGTGATTTTTAATTTGCCTAGAAGTACAAAACAATTTCTTTTAGACATTTTAAACCGTTTTTGGCTTTCAGGAACTTCACCAGAGTCTTGGAAGATATCGATTATTGTACCTGTTTTAAAACCTTTTAAAGATTCCTTCCTTCCTAAGAACTATAGGCCAATTGCTCTAACCAGTTGTGTTAGCAAGATTTATGAGAGTATGGTCAATGCTCGACTTGTGTGGTATTTGGATTCAAAGAATCTTTTATCTAATCGGCAGTTTGGCTTTAGGAAAAATAGAAGTACTTCTGACCCTTTGATGTTCCTTACTCGGGAGATACAGAATGCTTTTGCTGTGCAAAACCAGACTGTTGCAGTGTTCTTTGACCTAGAAAAAGCCTACGACACTACCTGGCGAGGGGGTATCCTTATGCAACTTGTAGAGTGTGGTATTGTGGGTAATTTGTTTTATTGTCTTAAAGATTTTTTATCAGAACGTTACCTGAAAGTAAGAGTGGGCTCTTACATTTCTTCTGCTTACCCTCAGGAAGAAGGGTTACCTCAGGGAAGTGTCCTTAGTCCAACACTCTAATGTAGCTGTCAACGGTCTACTAGAACAAGTTCCTGTCGGGGTGCTTGGTCTGGCCTTTGCTGATGATTATGCAATAATCTGTAGTAAGTCTGCAGCTGTTGAAGCTTGTCAAATGATCCAGACTGCTATTAATGCTTCAACATTATGGGCCAGTGCTAAAGGGTTCAAATTTTCACCAGAAAAAACCAAAGCTATATGATTTTGTCGATTAAGAAGAGTGGAAGAGATCCCTACGCTGTTTTTAAACGATTCGATTTTACCTTATGAAGATAGCATTAAGTATCTAGGTGTTACATTAGATAAAAAATTAACTTTTACTCAACATGTTAACACGTTTCCAGCGATGGGACCCACCAGTGGGTCACACTGTTCTCTCATTTGCTGCAATGTGACCCACTGGTGGGTCCCAGTAGAACAAAATTATTTTTTTTAATTTATCAAAAAAAACTTAAACTTTTAATTGCAATTATTATTTTAGTAGATCATTATTGCTATGAAAGGGTTGAATTATACAAAAAAAATAAAAACTAAGTTTTATTGAAATAATAATTGGCAAAGAAAAATTTTCTCTGACCATTCAGTATATTAGAAAATTAGTTTTTTCCATTCCATTTGCTAATGAAAAATCATATCACTAGTTATATTTGAGATTGAAACATGATAAACATAGGTATGGAGTGCCATCACATGAGTCACAATACAGGCAGTCCCCGGGTTACGACGGGGGTTCCGTTCTTGAGACGCGTCGTAAGCCGAAAATCGTCGTAAGCCGGAACGACGCTTGGAAATATCTCTTAAACTAATAAAAAAGTTTATAAAAACCTTACTTGTAATCCTTTGGTTACACTACATGTTGTTTCCTGTAGTATTATGTACAACCTGGAGTTATTTTCATAAAAGAATGCTGGTTCTTGAAGGTAAAAACTATTGTAATCCTCTGGTGACACTACATTCTTGAAGTTTTATGTACAACCTGGAGTGATTTTGCAAAATCTTGAGGGCTACAAGAACAGCTGATTACTATTTACGTATCATATAGACTAATTAAAGTAAATGTATCTTTAAATAGGCTTATATATTAGTATCAACAAAACATTTCCTGCCATGAGTCAGAGGCCGTTTAATGAAACGAACACTTCTCTGTCCTATCTGTTCAGAAAATAAACGTTACGTCAATCCCCGAGACCATTGTTGCCAAAGCCTCTCTCTCTCTCTCTCTCTCTCTCTATCTCTCTCTCTCTCTCTCTCTCTCTCTCTCTCGTCTCTCTCTCTCTGATCAAATTACATTGGAAACTTGACATAAACGATTGCCCTAATATACGAATGTTTTGAGATACAACAGAAAATTTGCGAAAATATACAAGCTTTGGATATACAACGAAATATTTGAGATACGATTTTGCGATGAGTGTTAGTTGTATAGGCGACCGATAAATGGCGTTCAGTCTGTTTTGTTTGTTGGTGCTGCATGTTAACACGTCGTTGTTTAGTTCGTTGTATTTGCGCCTATTTTTCGTGTTATTTTGTCTATTTTATTATTAACCATGGGTCTCAAAGCTAAAGACAAAGCAGGTGATAAGAAAAAAACCCAAGAAAATGATTTCGATGGAAGCAAAACATGAAATTATAGCAAAGCATGAACGTGGCGTTCGTATCGTCGATTTTGGCAAACGAGTATGGTCGAAATCCTTCTACAATATCCACGATCATCAAGCAAGCAGAAGGAAGCTATAAAACCCCCGAAACCATTGTTGCCAAAGCGTCTCTCTCTCTCTCTCTCTCTCTCTCTCTCTCTCTCTCTCTCTCTCTTCTCTCTCTGATCAAATTACGTACTGGATAATGTCTCTCTTTGGATACTTCGATTTTGCCAAATATTGAGGGCTACAAGAACAGTTTAGGTACTATTTACGTATCATATAGACTAATTAAAGTAAACGTATCTTTAATAGGCTTATATTATTAGTATCAACAAAACATTTACTGGCATGAGTCAGAGGCCGTTTTAAACGAAACGAACCCAAACTTCTCTGTCTTAAACTCGGACGTCGGGAAGACGCCTCTCTCTCTCATCTCGTCTCTCCAAAAAACAATCTCACACTCTTCTCTCTCATCTCTCTCGTCCTCTCTCATTCTCTCTCCTCTCCTTCTCATCGTCCTCCTCCCTCTCTTCTCTCTCCCCCCTCCTCTCTCTAATTGTCCTCTCTTTGGATACCTGGCTTCTCCCTCTCATCTCCTCTAATGTCTCTCTTTGGATACTTGAATTTGCGTTGTAATCTAACCAGAAACTTCGTTTTGTTATTATTACTGGAAACAAGCAATGATTTTTTCATTATTTGCGCTTTTGGACTGTATATGTAAACTAGTATGTATTCATTCGCTCGGAAACTAGTTCCGCATATGAGGCGTCACTAAAAAACATAGAAAAATACAACATAAAAAGTGTCGAAAATCATCATAATCTCAAAATTTTTGTTGTAATCTAACCAGAAACTTATTTTTATTAATATACTGTGCTAAACTATAAAGGATTTTTATCATAGTATGCGTTTTTTAAAAGCGTCGTTAACTCGGAGCGTCGAAGCGTCAGCGTCGTAACCTCGGAACAAGCGTCGTAACCCAGGACGATTTTCTTTTTCCATTGAATATTTAAGAAAAAAGCGTCGTAAACTCGGAACGTCGTAAGCGGAACGTCGTAAACCGGGGACCGCCTGTATGTGGAAACTTTCTTGACTGATTTTTGGCCACTTTGGATCCTTCATTTGCTGCTAACATTTCGTAGCAGCCTCTGCATCGTTTCCTTGTTTTTCTTTTCTGTCCTTCTGCTTCTTTGAGACAATGTGAAGATTTTCCTGAAATATTCATACTTGATTTTCCTGGTTTGTTTTTTTTTTGTTTTTTTTCCTTCATGATACCACTAGTATAGTATAAAGACAATAGATTCCTTGAATGCACGTATGACATTTTCTTGACAGCAAAGTACTTATTGTAAAAGTACCCAAGCATTCACTGTAGAAGTACCAGCAATAAATTCTAATGCTACTTTTCTGTACCATTTTCTTGACTTCTTCAGAGGTGAATAATATGATGACATTTGATCTGATAAATAAACTCCTTTCTTGCACTTATTATAGTCTAACACACTTTGAGGTGTCTTGATAGGTAAACCAGTCCTTGTGACTGGTTCCATTATCATAGAGAGACTCTTCCCTTGATGGACTGCTTCCTGTTTCTGAATGAATATATTCATCAGATGCGATGGGACCACTGGTGGGTCACGGCTTTTCTTACCCAACAAAGTCTATCTTCTTGTGAGGACAGCATGAACAATCTCTCCCGTTGTTGTCTCCTTTGGTACTGAACGATAGAGCAGATTTACTACTGTTGCGTACAGCATTCCAGCCATCATGGCTGTCGCAGGAAACGTGTTGATGAAGTTGTATGTAACGTGAAGCTTCGTCTTAATATTCTTAAAGTTGTGTCTAATTTTAATTGGGGGGCAGATCGAATTACCCTTTTGATGATGTACCAGGTTTTATGCCTAAGCAAAATTGATTATGGTTGTCAAGTTTATGGTGTGCATGCAAGACAACACTGCAGAAATTAGATGTGTCCATAATTTGGCTTTACGTATTTGTACAGGAGCTTATAGAACTCACCAGTAGAAAGCCTATATGTTGAGTCAGGTTTTCCCCCACTAGATTTATCCGTAGGGAGGCAATTAGGCTTGAGAGTCATATCAAGAGTACTTACGTCTAAGCTGAACCCCAACTATTAAGTACGTTAGAGAACCAACTGATAGAGCCCCAAATAGACCTAGACTGCCAAAGCCACTTGAAGTTCGACTAGCAATCTCTGCCAGGGAGGTGGGATTACTACCCCCTGCAGTAGCTGAAATTTCGCCCTCCAAGTTTCCTCCTTGGAATAGACCATGCCTAGAGATCTGCCCAATTAGGGACAGCAGGAGCAACAATTCTGGTGATCAGTTGAGGGCAAGTTTCTTGGACCATGCTTCCGAACATGGTGATTCTTATCATATATATACTGATGGCTCGAAGGGTTCTGAGGGTGTTGGTTGCTCTGTAGTGACTAGTGATAATATCATTAAAAAGAAGATTCCATATAATTCCTCTGTTTTTACAGCTGAACTGCTGGCAGTTTTGACTGCTCTTAAATATAATTTTTATAGTTCTTGTACTAACAAGGTTTTTACCATTTTTACCAACTCTTTGAGTGTTTTATCTTCTCTTAGAAGCCTAGTCTCTTGCCACCCTTTAGTGCAAGAAGTACAAGATTGGTTTTATCTTTTAATTAATAGAAGAGGTTTTTCTGTTAGGTTTTGTTGGGCTTCGTCCCATGTTGGATTTGTTGGGAATGAGTGAGCCGACGCTGCTGCTAAGGCTGCAACTAGGCTTAGGCACATTTCCAACATGGGCGTCCTTGTTTCCGATTTTAAAAGTACCATTCGATTTTATTGTAGAGACCAGTGGCAGGCCTACTGGTTTACTTTAGATAATAATCTTAAATTAAAGTCGATTAGGCCTTCTGTTCATCCTTGGCCTCATAGCCGGATGGATAGAAGGTCTGAGATAGTTTTAGCTAGATTACGTATTGGCCACACTAAATATATTCATGGGTATCTAATGAGTAGTGGAGCGGATAGGCAGGTTCCTCGCTGTTCCACCTGTCATGTGGATTTGACTGTGGTGCATATTTTGGTGGAGTGTCCTCGTTTTGAAAACAAACGTAGAGCTTGTTTGCTGGCAAATAAGACTCTTGCCGATATTTTAGGTGAAGGTGCTCAGGCAGAGCAAATAATGACATTTTTAAAAAATCTTTTTTTATGAATAGTAATTTTCTCTTAATTGTTTTAGGTTTCTTGTTTGGTTTTTATGAGTGAATGATTTGTATGTTAGATCGGTTGTGTGTATGTTTGTTTTGTACGACAGTGACTTTTTTATAATTAAGATATATATGTGCTAAATGGCCCCTCGGCTCCGGCGCTTGGCTATGTGCCAAAAATTTTATAATCTAATCTAATCCTTTTCCTTTTACTTAAAACTTTTCATCCTTCTGCTTCTTCCCCCTATAAGGTACGGATTTCATGTTGATGACTTTTGGATTGGTTTTGGACATGATTTGGACTTGTTCATTGGATTTGATGGAGGGTGAGGATGGTTGGCATGCCTCCTCACCCATAGAACTCGTGTACCTAACGTGGTCGAGTGAGGGGAAACTTTAGATGTCAAACCCTGCTCTTAGTGTGCTGGGTCTGATCTCGACGGACATCATGACGCATTAAGCACCTAGTGTGGGGTGTATATCTGGGTGATACCCCTAGGGCAGCCCTGTATGGGATAACACTGTCCTCTAAATGTGGCTCCATGGTGGGTGGGGGGCTACCTGGACGAATCATCAATTCTTCGTCTTATGGCGACATTATTTAGACCTTCGGTTGACATCTTAGGCAAGGATAAAGAAAAGGAAAAAACTGGTAATTCCTCCATTTTTCAAATGAGCTCCTTGTTACAAACATTCTGCATGTGAAACTAGTCCCTTCAGACTGGAATTATGACACAATATTTAATGAATTTTTTGAATTTGGGAACATCAAAGAATTACGGAATAAACTTGGCAACAATTATGGTTTTTTTGAAATCTGGACAATTTTCAACAATGAATCGGAAGCTCACAGTGCCTTTAGAGAATTTAGGTTAGATTCTGTGAGTGTTGGACTTGTAGAGGCAGAAGAGGTCCCTAGGTATCTTGACATTTATTATGGAGGAGTTATGAAGTTCCATTTGACAACGTGTGAGAGAGAGAGAGAGAGAGAGAGAGAGAGAGAGAGAGAGAGAGAGGGTGTAATTGCTGTATGGATAGTTAATGACTGAATTGGTTGTTGGTAGGTTCTGGGCTGTCTGCTGGTCCTGTTGATTGTTAGAGTTCTGTGTTTTGAGTGTTTTTGGAGTCAGTCTTTGGTGAGAGCTGGTGAGAGTTAGTGGTGTTGGAAGCAGTTTTTGGGATGATTTGAAGGATTGGATTAGTTGTTTTTTGGTGTTTTGTTTTGTTGTATAGTTTGCTGTTAAGTTAGTTGTTTTTTTTTTTTTTTTTTTTGTTTTTTTTTTTTTTTTTTTTGCTAGAGTTGTTGTCCTGTGCTGTTGTGTTGTTTTTGTTCAGTGGTCTTTTGTTGTGTTTTGTTGTGATATGTGATTTTTTGTGTTGTTGTTGGGTATTTCTGTGGACCTCAACCAATGGACAGCACAGGAATAGCCGGAGTATCTGGAGTGTTGGTAAGTACGTGTGTTTTGTGTTGTTTTTGTTTTTGTATAGGTGTAGGTCAATTGTCCTGCGTGTATTTGTTGTGTAAAGAAGAAAGTGTGACTGAGGGTGGATTTTGGCAGGTGGATCGTTTAGGTTAATGTTGGGGGGGGGATTTTGCACTTGTTTTTTTCTAGCTTGTGATCCCGCCACATTATAAACCACCAAATGAAATAAAAGATTTTAGTAGAATAAGTAAAATCTCAAGATCACCAGACCCTGCTAAGTGGTTAATTATCACTACACAAGGTGAGAGAGGCAACCTCTTCAAGGTGAAAAGGTTGGTAGGCCAGAAGAACAGCAACGTTGGGAGCCCAGAAGTAACTCGCTTTGGGCGTAATAGTTTTTTAGTTCATACCAAGACAGATGTTCAGTCGGTAATGCTCATAAATTTGAAGCTTGAACTCGAGGGTATGATAGAAGAGGCAAAATCACTCTATAATTTTAGTTATGTGAAGGGTGTTATCTTTAATGAAGATTTAAATGAAATGGAGAGGGCGGAAATTTTGGAAATGTGTCCAGATGTGGTTTGGAAGGTTTTCAAACTGCCCTGCTCGTCATGCTTATTTTAGCATTTATAAGTTCTTTTTTGCAATCAGACATTGTTCTTGACAGTGAAATCATGAAAGTTCGTCCTTATAGACCGAGAGTGCTCCAGTGCTTTAAATGTTTTGGTTTTGGGCACTCCTCTAATATTTGTACCAGGAATAAACTTTGTGAATGTGTGGCCAGCCGGAGCACGAGGAATGTTCTGGATAGGTAATTTGTGTGAATTTTAAGGTGAAACATTGAGCCCGTGATAAGAAATTTTGTGCATTCAAGAAAGAACAAGAGGCATTACTAAAATCTATTGCCGAACACATCAGTGTGGGACAGGCCAAGAAACTGTTGGCAAGGAAAACCTATTTAGATGCCTTGAAGGCACAACAATCGAATACTGCTTCTTCTGGGGCCCCCTCTGATGGGGGCTTCCCGTGGCCCCCCTGGTTGGGTTTCCCACGCCCCCTCTAGTGGGACACCCTGCACCCCCCTGGGGGGGCTTCTCATGTCCCCTCTGGTGGGGCTCCTCATGTTGCAGAGACTGGTCGAGACAGGGGACCCTGTTGGTTCAAGGGTTCAAAGCCAGGTCTCAATATGTTGACGACTTCTCTCTGTCAGGGACATTGCCTGACATTAAGCCCTCACCTGATCTTGACATTACAGTGCACCATGGAGATGACGGTGAGGAGATGGAGGCCCTCTTTATTCGTCAGAAGAGGGCCCTTTCTCCCTCTTCGCCTCATTCACGGTCACTCAGCAATCGTAGAAAAAACAAAAGTAAAACTGAAAGGGCAAGTGAAAGCCCATCTTCTAAAAGATCTGTAACACCTAGATCTAGGTTAAATTAGTACTGGTAAAACTATAAGATCGACTCACCCAAACCATACACAGATTCCTAAATTAGTAGAGAATTTTAAGATCCCTTCCTCTAAATAATGGCTCTCATGCAGTGGAACATCTGTGGCTTTATACCAAATAGAGAGCAAGTTTGGGTTCTGTTTAAGGATCATGATCTATCTGTGATGTGTCTACAGGAGACAAAGTTGGGAGAGCACACTCCCAACTTGGGTTTTAATTGCTCATTTCATAGGTCTCCACCCCTGATAGGTGTACGTGCTTAGGGAGGCACAGGCATCATAGTCCGCAAGTCTGTTTAATCATAGGGTTGTTCAATTGAACACTGTGTTGCAGGCTTGTGCAGTTCAAATTTTCAATTGTAAATGGATCACTATTTGTTCTTTACCTGGATCCATTGTTAGAAAATAGATTACAGGACGCGCAGGGTAATCCTCGCCAACTAGAATTAAACGATCTACAGACATTGATAGACCAGCTTCTTAAACCCGTCGTTCTGATGGGGGATTTTAATGCCAAGCAGACCCTTTGGGAGAGCCAAAGTGCGACCAGTGGGGTTTAATAAGAACGCAGTGCTTGACTTAAATGACATCACTTTAATAAATGATGGTTCCCCTATCAAGACATGATGTTTTTCATAATACTGATTCAGCCATTGACCTCACTATCTGCTCTTCATCTTTGAGGTTAGATTACCAGTGGGTAGTAGACCAGAATGATCATAGCAGTGATCATTGACCCATTCACTTAAAGTATATGAAAAATATTCCATCTCCATGTTTACCAAAATGGAAGGTAGGGGAGGCTGACTGGGGATATTTAAAAAAATCTACTGAAGTTGATCAAGATATAAAAGATTTTCAGAGCCCAACATCTGCTTATGAGTATTTAATCAGTATATTGCTGTGTGGCGCCATGCTGTCTATTCTTGAACTTCTGGTAAACCTCGGCGCGCTCTAGTACCTTGGTAGAGTGATGCATGTGCTTGAGCCGAAAGATAACAAGAACTTGATACAAGCGATATTGTAGATATCCTTGCTTAGTCAATAAAATTATCTATAAAAGAGCTCTTGCTAAGCAAAAGAAAACATTTAAGCAAGTAAAAAGGGAATCCTTTATTAGATATATAAGTGAATTAAAAAATATGATTCCTCTATGTCATTAGTCTGGAACAGAATCCGAAAGCTGCAAGGGAAATTTTCTCCACCTTCTTGCTGCTGATGGCTTCCTCATATCTGATTCTGGAGAAGTTGCAGAAACCTTTTGTAGGCATTTTTCCAATATATCTAGTGCTCTTCATTACTCTCCTGCATTCAGGAATATTAGGGATGGTACCACGGTTGTTCCTGCTGTTAGTTTAAATTCAGAATCATATAATCTTCCTTTCACCATGAAAGAATTGGATCATGCAATCTCGTTATCTTCCCCAACATCTCTTGGGGAAGATGATATACTGTACTCAATGATTTTTAATTTGCCTAGAAGTACAAAAAAAAACAATTTCTTTTAGACATTTTAAACAGTTTTTGGCTTTCAGGAACTTTCCCAGAGTCTTGGAAGATATCGTTTATTGTACCTGTTTTAACTAGTTGTTGTTAGCAAGATTTATGAGAAGATGGTCAATGCTAGACTTGTGTGGTATTTGGATTCAAAGAATCTTTTATCTAATCGGCAGTTTGGCTTTAGGAAAAATAAAAGTACTTCTGACCCTTTGATGTTCCTTACTCGGGAGATACAGAATGCTTTTGCTGTGCAAAACCAGACTGTTGCAGTGTTCTTTGACCTAGAAAAAGCCTACGACACTACCTGGCGAGGGGGTATACTTTTGCAACTTGTAGAGTGGGGTGTTGTGGGTAATTTGTTTTATTGTCTTAAAGATTTTTTTGTTAGAACGTTACCTGAAAGTAAGAGTGGTCTCTTACATTTCTTCTGCTTACCCTCAAGAAGAAGGGTTACCTCAGGGAAGCATCCTTAGTCCAACACTTTAATGTAGCTGTCAACGGTCTACTAGAACAAGTTCCTGTCGGGGTGCATGGTCTGGCCTTTGCTGATGATTATGCATAATCTGTAGTAAGTCTACAGCTGTCGAAGCTTGTCAAATGTTCCAGACTTCTATTAATGCTTTCAACATTATGGGCCAGTGCTAAAAGGTTTTTTCAAATTTTCACCAGAAAAAAACAAAGCTATATGATTTTGTCGATTTAAGAAGAGTGGAAGAGATCCCCTACGCTGTTTTTAAATGATTCAATTTTACCTTATGAAGATAGCATTAAGTGTCTAGGTGTACATTTGATAACATTAACTTTTTTACTCAACATTTGTTAATGAAGTTGTATGTAACGTGAAGCTTCATCTTAAATATTTCTTAAAGTTGTGTCTTAATTTTAAATTGGGGGGCAGATCGAATTACCCCTTTTGAGGATGTACCAGGTTTTATGCCTAAGCAAAATTGAATATGGTTGTCAAGTTTATGGTTGTGCATGCAAGACAACACTGCAGAAATTAGATGTTGTCCATAATTTGGCTTTATGTATTTGTACAGGAGCCTATAGAACTTCACCAGTAGAAAGCCTATATGTTGAGTCAGGTTTTCCCCCACTATTTATCCGTAGGGAAGGAATTAGGGATTGAGAGTCATATCAAGAGTACTTACGTCAAAGCTGACCCCAACTATTAAGTACGTTAGAGAACCAACTGATAGAGCCCCAAATAGACCTAGACTGCCAAAGCCACTTGAGTTCGACTAGCAATCTCTGCCAGTAGTTGGGATTACTCCACCCCCTGCAGTAGCTGAAATTTCGCCCTCCAAGTTTCCTCCTTGGAATAGACCATGTGCCTACGAGGATATGCCCAATTAGGGACAGCAGGAGCAACAATTCTGGTGTCAGTTGAGGGCAAGTTTCTTGGACCATGCTTCCGAACATGGTGATTCTCATCATATATATACTGATGGCTCGAAGGGTTCTGAGGGTGTTGGTTGCTCTGTAGTGACTAGTGATAATATCATTAAAAAGAAGATTCCATATAATTCCTCTGTTTTTACAGCTGAACTGCTGGCAGTTTTGACTGCTCTTAAATATAATTTTTATAGTTCTTGTACTAACAAGGGTTTTTACCATTTTTTTACAACAAAAAATCTTTGAGTGTTTTATCTTCTCTTAGAAGCCTAGTCTCTTGCCCACCCTTTAGTGGGCAAGAAGTACAAGATTGGTTTTATCTTTTAATTAATAGAAGAGGTTTTTTCTGTTAGGTTTTGTTGGGCTACGTCCCATGTTGGAATTGTTGGGAATGAGCGAGCCGACGCTGCTGCTAAGGCTGCAACTAGGCTTAAGCACATTTCCAAGATGGGCACCCCTGTTTCCAATTTTAAAAGTACCCATTCGATTTTATTGTAGAGCCACCAGTGCAGGCCCACTGGTCTACTTTAGATAATAATCTTAAAGACGATTAGGCCTTCTGTTCATCCTTGGCCGCATAGCCGGATGGATAGAAGGTCTGAGATAGTTTTAGCTAGATTACATATCGGCCACACTAAATATACTCATGGGTATCTAATGATGAGTGGAGCGGATAGGCAGGTTCCTCGCTGTTCCACCTGTCATGTGGAATTGACTGTGGTGCATATTTTGGTTGAGTGCCCTCATTTTGAAAACAAACGTAGAGCTTGTTTGCTGGCAAATAAGATTCTTGCCGATATTTTAGGTGAAGGTGCTCAGGCTGAGCAAATTATGACATTTTAAAATAATATTGGTCTTTTTTATGAATTGTAATTTTCTCTTAATTGTTTTAGGTTTCATGTTTGGTTTTTATGAATGAATGATTTGATATGTTAGATCGGTTGTGTGTATGTTTGTTTGTGCAACAGTGACTTTTTTTATTCTAAAGATATATATGCGCTGAATGGCCCCTCGACTCCGGCACTTGGCTATATGCCAAAAATTTTATAATCTGATCTGATCTTTAAGCCAGATCTCAATATGTTGACGACTTCTCTGCGTCAGGGACCTTGCCTGACATTGAGCCCTCACCTGATCCTGACATTACAGTGCACCGTGGAAATGACGGTGAGGAGATGGAGGCCCTCTTTATTCGTCAGAAGAGGTCCCTTTCTCCCTCTTCGCCTCATTCACGGTCACTCAGCCATCATAGAAAAAACAAAAGCAAAACTGAAAGGGCAAGTGAAGGCCCATCTTCTAAAAGATCTGTAACACCTAGATCTAGGGTTCAAATAGTACTGGTAAAACTGATAAGATTCCTCTCTCACCAGGACACAGATTCCTTAATTAGTAGAGAATTTTAAGATCCCTTCCTCTAAATAATGGCTCTCTTGTAGTGGAACATCTGTGGCTTTATACCTAATAGAAAGCAAGATGATATACTGTACTCAATGATTTTTAGTTTGCCTAGAAGTACAAAACAATATCTTTTAGACATTTTAAACAGTTTTTGGCTTTCAGGACCTTCACCAGAGTCTTGGAAGATATCTATTATTGTACCTGTTTTAAAACCTTTTAAAGATTCCTTCCTTCCTAAGAACTATAGGCCAATTACTCTTAACTAGTTGTGTTAGCAAGTTATATGAGAGGATGGTCAAAGCTTGACTTGTGTGGTATTTGGAGTCAAAGAATCTTTTATCTAATCGGCAGTATGGCTTTAGGAAAAATACAAGTACTTCTGACCCTTTGATGTTCCTTACTCGGGAGATACAGAATGCCTTTGCCTTGCAAATGTTCATTGACCTAGAAAAAGCCTACGACACTACCTGGCGAGGGGGTATCCTTATGCAACTTTTTGACTGGGGTATTGTGGGTAATTTGTTCTATTGTCTTTAAGATTTTTTTGTCAAGAACCATTACTCCTGAAAGTAAGAGTGGGGTCTTACATTTCTTCTTCTAACCTACCCTTAAGAAGAAGGGTTACCTCAGGGAAGCGTCCTTAGTCCAACACTTTAATGTAGCTGTCAACAGTCTACTAGAACAAGTTCCTGTCGGGGTGCATGGTCTGGCCTTTGCTGATGATTATGCAATAATATGTAGTAAGTCTACAGTTGTCGAAGCTTGTCAAAAGATCCACACTGTTATTAATGCTTCAACATCATGGGCCAGTGCTAAAAGGTTCAAATTTTCACCAGAAAAAACCAAAGCTATACAATTTTGTTGATTAAGAAGAGTGGAAGGGATCCTAATGTTGTTTTCAAATGGTTCCATGTTACTTTATGAAGATAGCATTAAGTATCTACGTGTTACATTTGATAAAAAATTAACTTTTACTCAACACGTTAATGACGTTGTGTGTAACGTGAAGCTTTGTCTTGATAATCTTAAAGTTGTGTCAAATTTTAATTTGGGGGCAGATAGAATCGCCCTTTTTGAGGATGTACCAGGTTTTATGCCTAAGCAAAATTGAATATGGTTGTCAAGCTTATGGTTGTGCGTGCAAGACAATACTGCAGAAATTAGATGTTGTCCATGATATGGCATTACGTATTTATGCCGGAGCTTATAGAACTTCACCAGTAGAAAGTCTATATGTTGAGTCAGGTTTTTCCCCACTATTTATTTGCAGGGAGGAATTAGGCTTGAGATGCATATCAAGAGTACTTACGTCAAAGCTGAACCTTAATTATAAGTACGTTAAAGAACCAGCTGATGGAGCCCCAAATAGACCTAGACTGCCAAAGCCGCTTGAAGTTTGACTAGCAAGCTCTGCCAGGGAGGTGGGATTACTACCTCCTGCAGTAGCTGAATTTTAGCCCTCAAAATTTCCTCCTTGGAATAGGCCACACTTAGAAATCTGCCCAATTAGGGACAGCAGGAGCAACAATTCAGGTGATCAGTTGAGGGCAAGTTTCTTGGACCATGCTTCCGAACATGGTGATTCTCATCATATATATACTGATGGCTTGAAGGGTTCTGATGGTGTTAGTTGCTGTGTAGTGACAAGTGATAATAGCAATAAAAAGAAGCTTCCATCTAATTCCTCTGGTTTTACAGCTGAACTGCTGGCAGTTTTGACTGCTCTTAAATATATTTTTTTTATAGTTCTTGTGCTAACAAGGTTTTTAAATTTTTTAAAACCATTTGTTTTTTAGAGACTCTTGAGTGTTTTATCCTCTCTTAGAAGCCTGGTCTCTTGCCACCCTTTAGTGCAAGAAGTACAAGATTGGTTTTATCTTTTGTTGGGTTCCGTCCCATGTTGGAATTGTCGAGAATGAGCAAGCCGACACTGCAGCAAAGGCTGCAACTAGGCTTAGGCACATTTCCAACATGGGCGTCCCTGTTTCTGATTTTAAAAGTACCATTCGATTTTATTGCAGAGACCGGTGGCAGGCCTACTGGTCTTCTTTAGATAATAGGTCTAAAAATTAAAGTCGATTAGGCGGCCTCTCCTGTTCATCTTTGGCCTCATAGCCGGATGGATAGAAAGGTCCAATGGATGTTTTGGCTAGATTGCGTATTGGCCACCACTAAATATAATCACGGGTATCTAATGATGAGTGTAGCGGATAGGCAGGTTCCTCTTTGTTCCACCTGTCATATGGTGCATATTTTGGTTGAGTGCCCTCATTTTGAAAACAAACGTAGAGCTTGTTTGCTGCAAATAAGACTCTTGCCGATATTTTAGGCGAAGGTGCTCAGGCAGAGCAAATTGTGACATTTTAAAAAAATATTAATCTTTTTTACAAATTGTAATTTTGTTCTCTTAATTGTTTTCGGTTTCTTGTTTGACTTTTATGAATGAATGAATTGTATGTTAGATTGGTTGTGTGCATGTTTGTTTGCGTGATAGTTTTTTTTTTTTTTTAGATATATATATGCGCTGAATGGACCCCTTGGCTCCGTTGGTTGGATATGTGGCAAAAATTTTATAATCTAATCTAATCTAAGAATAGAACACGACTTTGGCCTGATGGGGGCTCAGGCAGAAATAGTGTAGGGCAGAGAAGGGAAAAGCCAACCAAAAAACCCTTGGGATGATATGACATGTGTCAAGAGTAGATTTTTTTTATTAGTTTAATAACATTAAGGTTCATTAAGGCTTATTTGAACACCATCCCCAAAATAAGGAAGGTTGTCAGGGTCATCTGTATGTGGTGAGGATTTCTCCAAATAATGAATATTAAGGTTGTCCGATTTGCATGGTAGTACAACGAAAGAATATTGCCTGTAGGTGAACATTGCCTATTTGGGGTATGATGTTAGAGCACATCAGTGTCTCTGTCTTGTTGATTTACTCATGGTTATGCACCAGTTGTCAATTTCTCTTAAGTTCACTATTGATTTCAGTGTTTTTATCTACCTAAATAAAGTTACGTACTCGTATCTGAAACATCGGGTTGCCACTAAAATTGAGAGTGAGTTTGTTTGGCATACAGTTTTTACTTTCTTCTTGTAACTGTAATGTAAAAATGGGGTAAGCAGTGTAACCTCATTTTCTTGTATTTTGTTGTCTACTGACATTATTAATTTATTTTCTGATCATTTTACCTTAATGACCTTACAGCACTGTGTAACTAACCCATTCTTAGAGTAGTAGCGCTTTCATGCATTTATATTTATGTTTTGTTCATGAAACTTACCTGTCAGATATATATATAGCTGTATTTTCTGAAGTCCGACAGAATTTAAAAAACTTCCGACACACGCAGTGGTCGGCCAGGTGGTTAGTACCCATTCCCGCCGCTGGGAGGCGGGTATCAGGAACCATTCCCATTTTCTATTCATAATTTTTCTGTCGCCGGTGCTGAAAACACCTGTTTTCAGTACCTCCGTCTTAGGATTTTGGAAACTTCATTGCCGCTAAGTATCCTAATTGTCTTTTGATTTATTTACTTGGATTTGTGGCTAGGCATACGCTATCTTAAATTGATTTGAATTTGATTCATTTTTGCATAAGATATCTGAATCTAGTTAGGCTAGTTTCAGAGGGGGTGTCCTACAAGATAGGGTGTGGCTACCAAAAGCTTCGGTAGATCCGCACTTGTATGCACGAGGGGTTTGGGTCTTGCTTCTTTGTTGAGATTTGTCATGTAAGGAGTGTGAGACTTTGTCTATTCCGTAAGGAAGACGTATGAATTCGTATGCTCGTTATTTGTACGCAATTAATCAGTAAACATGTCTAATTCCGTAAAGGAAAAAGATAAGATCGTTATGTACGCAAATTAATCAGTAAACAAAGTCAGGGTAGTGAACCTGCTAACCTTCCTGTAGACTTTATTTTGCCTAACCCTATAGTATGGCCTACGGGTTATGAATATGTCTGCGAGAGGTGATCGCTCTCCTTCATTGTTGTGAAGAGTGCTACTTCTGTTATTGTTACTCCTAACCCTGTAATGTTGCCTTCGGGCCCTAAAACAGTGTCTGTAGAGGTTATTGCCCTTTTCCTCTTATACTCTTTCGTTTCGTAACTTAGAATCGAAAGTGCTTGCTTTAGAGAGCAATAGTGAAGTGGCTAAGTGCAGTGACAGTGCCCCTTGTGTAGTGGAGGGTGCGTCAGATCGGCCTTATAACGCCTCTAGGTCTAGACCTCAGTCGGACTCCCAGGACCACAGGGAGAGGGCATGTCGAAAGCCGAAGGAGGGTTACGAGGAACCCCCACCGATCTGGCGTGCCTTCGGCAGTTTCTGATGAAAATCCCCAGACTGCCAAAGTTCGTGCACGTGCACGAATCCTGAAGGATTGCTTCTCATCCTCCGAGGCGTTTCCTCCCCGCGCAAGGGTTGGAGCTCTCGGAAGGACTCGCGCCCTCGAAGAAAGCTTTAGAGAAAGAGGAACGCTTTCACGTCCTCTCTTCTCATCAAGGAGGGAACGTCAGATCCCGCCCCATAACGCCCCTATAGGCCTGGAACCTCTGTCGGACTCCCAGGGACTAGGGAGGAGGGCATGTCGAAAAGCCGAAGGAGGGTTACGGGGAACCCACATCGTATGGCTGGCGTCCCTTCGGTAGGACCTGTTGACGTGTTCCAGGCTGCGGAAGATCGTGCAACGTGCACGAATCTCGAAGGACTCGCGCCCTCTAAATAGAAGCTTTATAGAGAGGACGCTTCACGTCCCCTCACTCTCGTTATGCGTTTCAGTGAGAAGTAAGAAGGCGAACCGTCGCCTGATCACGTGTACGTCTTTCCACCGAGAAAAAATATGAAAAAGAAGGCAGTTTCTCTCGCTTGTTTTGACGCCGGTCAGGAGCGTGACGATTTTCTGCACGCTTCTTTTGATGCTCGGCTTGAACGGGACGCTCGGATGGACGCCAGGCGCGCGCCAGTGGACGCCGAGCGCGCGCCAGCGCACACCAGGTTTGTCTCCTGGCTGAACGTTTCTGTTGAACTCTTCAGACTTCAAGCTCTTGTTTAAGATTTGAGCTTCAAGAAGGTGGAAGTAAAAGGCAGTGCTTCGGAGAAGCTTAAAGTGAACAGACAACTTCGTCTTCGAAACCCAGCAAGACCTCGGGTTTCGTGAATTCAAGAGGTCTCTGTCAATATATATTGCTTTTCGCAAAGGTGGATGAAGTTAAGGAAAGCTCAAGGGAAGATCTCGTTTTCTCTACCGCAGTCAAGAACTTTGCGATAAAGGTCAGTTACGGGCTTTATGTAAACCGGCCTCGACGGTCGCGGCGACCGTTTCAGTAAGGATTCTTGCAAAGACCATCAAAGGCCATTCAATCAAAAGGACCGCTTTTCAGGAAAGCGCAAGACAGGACTTTCCTTTGCCACCTTTGCCATACTGCCAAATAAATTTTAAGCTTTAGCAGGCATTAGTTGTGATACGGGAGAGGAAGCTGGTTGGAGAGTTTTCTTCCTCTTCCCAGGATAATTTTGCAAGCTTTTTAGCCCATCTGAAAGGGTTTTTCAGATGATTAGATTTTGTTAGTTTTCTAGTCGGGACTACGCTGCCGAATTGAACATCGTCGTTCTACCTGCCGTAAGCCCTGTCTCTTAACAGGATTCTTGCCCCTTTCTCGTTTGAGACGGGAATCGGAAAAATAAAATGCTCGACTTCCTGGATTACGTTTTGTCAATTCAGTGACTTTCCCCCATTGACAATATACTATCGTTTTGTCAGTAAGTGTGTATCCCCTCATTGACAAAATATCTCTTTGTCCCGTTAATGGGTTATTCTCATTGACAAACACTCTTTAACTTGATATTGCGTAAGCGAATAAGCTCTTATTGACAAGATTCGGAAGAGCTCTCATTCGTTCCATTCGCAGACCTCGTAAACAAGAAATAGACTTGTAGGACATACGTCAATGAACGCTTATGTCCAATAACATAAGAAGCTGGAGCTGTCTGCTTCGATTCTCTAAGTTTTTGTTCATGAAACTTGCCTGTCAGATATATGTAGCTGTATTTCCGAATTCAGCATTATATATGTCTGCCAGGTAAGTATGAACAAACTTTATTGTGATATAATAAAATATTTTGCCTTGCGTTATTTTTCTACTGGTTGGTTCAAGTCATACACGCTTGCTGTAGTTACCTCTTCGGATGGCAACCGAGAGGTCTATTGTCCATTATTTTAAGGACATTTAATCGTTACTTACGCCCTGCAGCCTTCCAGGAGTTTCCGATTTATCTTTTACCGTTCTTGTATGGTAGTGTTCTGACGACACAAAACGCTCTATATATTTAGCGTTTTCTGTTTCGCTTAAATATACCAGCTTGAGAGTCTCTTTTTGCTCAAAAAATAACGGACCTATTTCTTCGTAGAATAGGGTAGATGGCAACCCAGACATAAAGTTAAGAGACGACGTTCGTAAGCTGCTGGCTGCTGCTGTGTCTGACTGTCCAAGTTCCAAACCAACCGAGCCAGTTAACAGATTCGGTTTGCGCTGTCATGCGCAGTAGGTTACGTCTCTCTCTCCTGCGGGATTGACTGACTAACCGTATCTCTGTGCTGGCGGTTACGTCTCTCCTGCGGGATTGACTGACTAACTGTATCTCTGTCCTACAATCACGGACTTTAGCCTAAGATTGAGGGGATTTCTTACGTGAATGAATAAACGTTGCATTCGTTTTGCCTTACTATGTTCAACAGAGTTATCTCAATCCTTTCGGTGCTGCGTTACTGCACGGTATAGAACTACGAGTCTACCGCAACATTGCACTTTTATATGCTCTCCTGCTTAGGCAAAGCGCAGCCTTATAGGGAAGTAAAGCATATCCTCGGCCGGAGGGAATCGGATGAGCTTGCTGGGGACCATTTCCTTCCTGAAGAAGTTTGTTTCCCCGAATAGACTGCAATTCAGACCACAGTTTTTCCTACCGGGAAACTGAAATATTATTCTAGATCTAGGAATTATTCTGAACATCTCGCAGTGCGTCATGATAGAAAGAAGGTGCCGGACATCTGGATAGTGTTTCAGATGTCCTGGATCTTAATCTGAAAGAAGTAAATGCAATTCGGTTGTCCCCTCCAGTCCTCGAAAACGAGTTTTTGGAAGCAGTGGTCCACATCAACTCTGATATTCCACAGCTCTCTCATATCTTAAGAAGTATCTTCTCTCGGTCCCTGCTCGAGTATACGAGAAAGAGCCTATTATAACAACAGGCGTAGAATGTAACGATCCTCTAGAGGTTCGTTACAGGATTGCAAAAAGTCCGTACGAAATCGTCTCTGATCGACGACAGCAACTTTTGACTTCCGAGTGGAATCTTTCTTTAGAAGTATGTTTTGAGAGTTGTGGAGACTTTGGGACGCCCTTTCATTCTTCTCTTCGTATGTTTGAGGACGAAGAGGCTTCTTCTTCTCTGCTCCCTTTTTCTCGATCCGGGATCGGTACCATTAAACGCCATCCTATGATATTAAACGGGGATGGATGTTTAGTTTCTCTTTTCCCCTTTTTCAATCGCTTAGGAAATGTAATGAGGATTATGACGTCACAGGGAAGCGACAATGACGCTGATCGCCCATGTTGGCCTTCAGGATCCTGGATTCACAGAGGCCACATCCTTCCTAGTTCACTTTCCAAGGACCTTTTCCGAGAGAGTCGGTCTACTTCTAACTCGGAAGGTCCTATAACCTCTCCGCTCTGAGCTGACAACGTTCAGACTATCGAGATGTTGACAGGAATAAGATTACCGTCTTCCATTTCCGTCTGAAGAATGGGATAAGCTGGCAGTCACAACTATTAAAGAATATGCAAATATGTTGTTGACGGCTTTTGGGCTCAGAGATTTGCGTCTGTCAAACAACAAAGCCCTTCACGATCTTTGAGTTTCTGTGGAATCTCGAAACTCGCTCACCATCTACTTTTTGTCTCACCTGTTTTCTCGGAGTCAGACACTCGTTTGCGAGATCAGGCGACATATAGTAGCCCTGAGTTTCTTGTTGACGAAGTCGGTTGCGTTTATACACCCCCGATGATCGTGTAACATGAGACCAGGTTGGACTGTCAGGCATTCTTCCTTCGGGACTGAATCGCCTTTTTGCTCCTTGCTCCTTTCTCCTGGCACCAGAAGCTCGAGTCAGGAGTTGATTTGCTGACGACGTTGGGTTGCGTTGATACACCCCCCAAGGTTTGCTTAGATTGAATCGCCCAGGCAGTCCAGACACTCATCCTTCAGCGAAGAATAGTGCATTATGGTCTTCAGGGTACAGCCTTGCTGTCCTTGATTCGTCTGACTGGTCAACTGGTCGGTCACCTGACTTTAGTACAAACGGACTGACTGTGCATGTCCAGCCATCGAAGCTTTCAATATGGAACTTAGACGTAGTCTGAAGTTCTTGATGTCAAAGCATTCGAACCTCTCCTACCTGTTAACTTCTTGCATGTGATCAGGAAGGCCTTCTTCTAACCACCCTAGATACGACAAAGAGGGTTAGTGAGATTTTAAGCCATCGTCACAAGTTTGGCTTTGGAGAACACAAGGCGGTGTGCTCTCTAAGCCTTTCGTTGTGGCCTAAGAATGGAAACCCGTTTTTGTCCTTGGGCCAGGAGCTTGGAAGCGAAGGATGGCACAAGTTAGTGGGCAGGAGCCAGAGAGAGTCCTGTGCCCTGTCAGGTCTCTCAAGTTTTATCTACATAAAGCTCAAGAAAGTCGAAGTCATTCGGGCAATCTGCAGTGTTTCCGAAAAAGACCAGACTTGCCCCATATCGAAGAACACACCCTGGCTTTAGTGTTTAAGGAGTTCATTTCAAAATGCTCCTTCATTGTGTTTGCACAAAGATTTGAAATCTTTTATCTGAATGCTCACGAGGAGGGAGCGGCCTCGGAAGCATTTCAACAGAGCATGGCACTCAGCAACATCCTGAGTACCATGTTTTAGCGAAGCAACTCTGTGTTCACTTCACTCCCTGCGAGATGTGAAGATGGCATATGAGATCTGCTGCTCGCTAGGGCCATACGTGTCTGCAGACACAATCTTGGGGGCAAGAAGTACCACTCATCCTATCCTGTAGAAAATGGTTAGGAAGAGCTCTTAATTTAGTTGTTGAGACGCCGACAACGGCGACTTCTTAACTCTTAAGCCTTAGTTAACACACCTTAACTTTGGCTAGGTTGGTCAGGTGGTGTATTATATATATATTTATATATATATATATTTATTTTACTTCTTAGCCCTCATGGTATGGTCAATATGGTCTAGTCACATTGTGGTCACGCCCCCGTTGACAGATCATCTGGAGTGCACCAGCTTTATAGGTCTCTACCTCGCTGGCAACTCTAGTAAAGCAGAAGCAGACTTGGGTGACAGTAATCACGAAGTCCGCTATGCTAACAGGTGGAACCAAGATGTAAATCATCTGCATGCATTTGTTTCCCAAAATCCTTCTATTCTGTCCCTTCCCACCTCCAACGGTGGGATTCAGCTATATATATATCTGACAGGTAAGTTTCATGAACAAAATGATATGTTATGATACAATAAAGTTTGTTCATACTTACCTGGCAGTTATATAAATCAATACAACCCACCACCCACCTCCCCTCCAGTGGGGAACAGTGGTAAAATAAAAATTATGAATAGAAAATGGGAATGGTTCCTGATACCCGCCTCCCAGCGGCGGGAATGGGTACTAACCACCTGGCCGACCACTGCGTGTGTCGGAAGTTTTTAAAATTCTGTCGGACTTCAGAAAATACAGCTATATATATATCTGCCAGGTAAGTATGAACAAACTTTATTGTATCATAACAATATCATATTTTCCATTTACTGTTTTGGCTAATTTTAAAACTTTAGAACTTAAGAATATCCCAGATCTCTCAAGTTTTTGAAATCCCAATGGCTTTAAGGAATAAAGGAATAAACATGTTTTGGATTAGGGGGCGTGTTGCTATAGATGCTTGGTTGACACTGCAGCGACTTTGAGGATTTCCTGTGCATTGTAATTCTTTTCAATGACATTCATTGCACTATGTTGCAGGGTAAAAAATTTAGCTCAAAGAATGTAGCAAAATAATTCGGAGGTCAGAGATTGGCATAGCATAATTGTATAGGTAAGGGAATGCTCTTTTGATGATTACCACCCTTGCATGTCCATCCTTAAGAAGAACTTAATGAACACACGTGGCTGGTTTTTATAAATAGTGTAACTTCTTGCATGGTGTATGGCTCAATCAGTTATTGAAGAAATTTAACTGAAGTGGGCAAGTTAATGTATTCAGGAAACACTCTTATTTCATATGCAAGAGAAGCTTAAACCGAATACTGTACTAGACAAGTATTTGAAGGTTATATTCCAAGTCTCTCTAGGGCAGCAGATGAAACAGCACTTGATACCTATATTAAACTTAATTTCTATATTTGAGTTCCGAGGATGGAAATTGGATACGTACATATACACTGTATGTAAATGTGAAATTGAGATTTAAAATAATACATAGGATAGTTTGTATAGAGGTCCTCTGAAAAAAAAAGTTTTAATTTCTTTTTGAGAAGTAGACCCAAAAAGACAGTGCTTGATCACCACCATCCAGCAAACTGTTGCCCTACACCATCAACATATGTTGTCCATCTTGGTTATGTTAATCTGAAATAGGATTTGTACTTTGTCATTTCAAAAGTTATTCCAGTAAGGGATAGCAACATACTTTAATTTCCTTAGATTTTACAGAAGTAGTATTTATTTTGGAGAATAATTTTCTTAAATTTCTTTGAAAACCAAAAATTTTTGTTGAATGATGGTATTGTTTGCATTGGGGTTTCTTCAAAAAATAATAATTCAGATTTTTGTATTAGTTTTAAGAATATTCATTTTTACATTCCCTGGCTTGTTCATGAGTTGTTTGATCATGCACAGTGTACAATTCAAATAGTTTTTCCACCTGCACTCTTAACACTTGATGCTTTCAGACTTTTAGTGGCCAGCAAAGTAGTCTCTAATGGTTTTGCTTGTCATGCCAAATTTGAATATACCGTATTGCCCAGTGATTGTAATGTAATATCTTAAGTTCAGCACACAAATTATTTAGGGTGTAGGTTTGTAAGTTTCTTTACTTCTTGGGTGCCCTTATGATATTTTCTCAATATGTACTGGTATATTGCACCTGGCTGGCTTTGTGAGGTTTTGCATACTTTGCTTTGTATGTAGTAAATGTTTTATTTTTACCCTTACCTGTTTGGGTTTTATTTGAATTTGTGATAAAATACGTACTTGATAGTACAGTGATTTCCCAATTTATTTTTTTATATGTAGTTTAGGACTGAAGTACGTACTATTCAAAACCACGAATTATGGCAAAATCTAAAGTTTGTCTTGGATGAAATTAAAATTACAATGTTCCTCATCAGTTTTTATAGATTTATTTAGCAAATTCATTTGAGCATAATAGGGTGAGGCTAATTTGTCATCAGGATCATAGTCATCATAATCATCAGGTGATGAAGGGGGCTAATTTCATGCATTGGTTCAGAGTTGAGTTACAAATTGTTGAAGTTTGGCAGTTCAGAAAGTTATGGTTTGTCTTTTAAGGCACTTTCCATTTTTTAAGGCATAGGGCATAAAGAAAGAAAGAAAAAAAATGCGGCAAGTACTAACATTGATGTAGTTTTCAGGTCTTGCTGGTCTGAGAGTTAGCATGCATTGGATTCATTTTTAGGTATTCCTATCTACTCAACAGGCAATGCTGCCAGTTGAATCATGTTGCATAATATATGCATAATACATTCGGTAAGGAAGAAACCATTGCTAGTTCATGAAGTACATGTAAGTAAGGATTCTATATCCTGCATCAAGGTGTCATAGGAAGAGTTTTGGTGGTGTTTTTTTTTTTTTTCTTTTTTTTTTGTCGGTCACATAGTCGCCAAAACTAATGCGACATCCAGGTTAGGACATTCTATTCTTGGTAAGAAGAGATTCTGTTGGAACTTGGGATTTTCTGTTTTTATTTAGTGTTCATACGTGATGACCCCTCTTATTTGACTTGTGCATATTGCTTGCTGGACAACATTTAGTCAAGAGATGGACTTATTCTTGAAAGAACAGTATTGTCTTTTTCTGGTAGGCTGCTTCTATGAGGAAGCCAGTAATAGCAACTCCGTTCTCTGTCTCTTAGTTTCTTCTCTTGTCTCTTTTTGCCATTCAGGTTGAAGCTGGCAAAAGTCCATGCTAGATGGGGTTCAGTGCAACATTGTGTGCAAGTAAAACCAAATGGTCCATACTTGTCACATGTTTTCAATGAACAGCTGACATGGGCATTCAGTTCTTCAGAGGAAGATTTGTGTTAACATGCTTTGCATAAACTTTTGGTTAAGTTAATGTTTCTTTAAGACAATGTTTTATAGCATGTTTGGATGTTTGGGAAAATAATTCAGCCCCAAACAAGATTTGTTATTTTTATAGATATTAAATTACGTGCTGGCATACTGAATTTAATGTATGCATGTAGTAGTACTATTACATAACTTTCCATACATTTGATTTGTTGGATTCTTGAACTCAAAATCGTTTAGTTATTTGTTGGATTCTTGAACTCAAAATCGTTTAGTTATTTGTTGGACCAAGAGACCACCATAGGTCACCATTAAATGAAGTTCAGTCAAGATATAAATTGTGGCACCATTGAGGTGATTGAAATTGGCATTATCACTTCTAAGGGACTGACTATACAGCAGGGATAGGGACAAGATCTTCAGAAGGAGAAGGGAACAATCCAAAGACCCAGGAACCTTGGTCAAGTGTAGAGAGAGAAACCTAATAGACTTAGCGTGTCAGGCTTAGACTGCAGGCATTTCCCTTCACCCAAAGGAATAGATGAGGCTCTGATTTGGAAGAACACTGCCAGTTCTCATGGCTGCATTAAAGGAAACATTTTGGAAAGTTACACATCTAACGGTTGAAAGGTGACGTAGATATATCTGACATATATGTGCAGTTAAGATGCTATTGAACTTCAGTAACCTCTGTTATCAGTCAACATCAGTAAGTTAATGCTGAAGGTTAGGGGAAAAATCTATACATATAAACTACTACATCCTGTTAACCCTTTAAAACCAAAGGGGTATAATAAAATTCTTCTCCCGTATGCTGGGGGGTCTCGGAGTGAGCGCCGAAGCAGGAAAAATATTTTTTTCAAAAAATCACAGTGCACTTTGTTTTCAAGATTGAGAGTTCATTTTTGGCTCCTTTTTTTGTCATTGCCTGAAGTTTAGTATGCAACCATCAGATATAAAAAAAATCATTATCATATATAAATAATGCGATATATGATAGCGCGAAAACAAAATTTCATATATTAATTGTATTCAAATCGCGCTATGAGCAAAACGGTTAAAGCTAACGAGTTAATTTTTTTCCTTTGTATTGTACACTAAATTGCAATCATTTTGGTATATAACACATTGTAAAACGATCAAAGCAACACAGAGAAAATCTTATCACAAAATGATGCATGAATTCGTAACGCGCGGACGTAAAAAAAGTTTTTTTTCATAAATTCACCATAAATCGAAATATTGTTCTAGAGACTTCCAATTTGTTTCAAAATTAAGATAAATGATTGAATATTACTATACTGTAAGAGTTTTAGCTTATAATTACAGTTTTCGACCATTTCAGACGAGTTAAAGTTGACCAAATGTCGAATTTTTTATCATATATTTTTTTATATGCAAATATTTCGAAACTGATAAAAGCTACAACCATAGGTTGCTTTTTTTGTATTCTACATGAAATTGCGCACATTTTCATATATAAAACTCTATGAAACGCCTAATATGAAACGGAGCAAATATTATGAGAATGCATCGAACGCATTTCGGAGATTTGCGGCGGAAAATCCGCACGCGAAGGGAAGGAAAGATTTTTTTTAAAATTCGCCATAAATCTAAATATTGTGCTAGAGACTGAATTTGTTTCAAAATGAAGATAAATGACTGAATATTACTAGACTGTAAGAGTTTTAGCTTATGTAATTGTTAATTTAAAATGGTGCAAACATTACGACAATTGGACAAAAAAATTTTTATGATTTTTTTCGGAAGTTACCGCACGGACGTAAGGAAATTTTTTTTTTTTTCATAAATTCACCATAAATCAAAATTTTGTGCTAGAGACTTCCAATTTGTTGCAAAATAAAGGTAAATGATTGGATATTACTAGAATATAAGAGTTTTAGCTTACAATTGCATTTTTTGACCATTTCGGTAGAGTCAAAGTTGACCGAAGGTTGAAAATTTGGCACCTATCGTTATTTATATGAAAATATTTCAAAACTGATAAAAGCTACAATCATGAGTATTTATTATTGTATTCTACATGAAATTGTGCACATTTTCATGTATAATACTCAATGTAGCGGCTAATATAAAATGGTGCAAAAATTAAGTCAAAGTGACTAAATAATTTCTGAGATGTGTCGCTGATGTTTGTTAGTGTGATAGGAAAGAAATTCGCGCTTGTGCGCCCGGGTAACGATTTTAAACAAAACAACGCCTTGATCCGTGAGCTCCCAGCATCCCCCAAGGCGTGTGATTCAAAAGTTTTTGCCTGGTAGGCCTATAACTATTTTTCCGCAAATTTAAAAAAAAAACTTTTTATATCGACGTACCATACTTCCAATTGGCACCCAACAGACAATTTATGTCGACGTATAATACGTCCAATCGGCGTTTAAGGGTTAAGGTATCTGATCTTTTCTGTCTTCATCTAACAAACTGCAGGTTGTACTGGGAGCAAAGGAATTCTTGGAGATGATCTCCAAGGTTTCTACAGCAGTGGATGCCTTTTTCCACTATAATGCATAGTCAAAAGTCCCATAGTGGGTTGTATACAATATTTAGACAAATTCAATACCAACTGAAGTATTCCCTCCTTTGTTGGCCTATTCATTAGCTGCCATCATTCTACTGATTGCCTTAGGGTGCTTGGATGGCATTATTCGACAGAGGCCAAGAGAGACTTTATCACAATTAGATCAGTGACCTTAATGTACCATTTGGATACAACCTTAAACTTCAGCTAATGGTATTGAGAAGCATTGCCAAAATAGTAGTGGTAAAGTTGAACAAGTAAGGCATTATGGAGTGACCTCTTACATTTGTGAGCTCCTACACATCTACTGGGTTTTTGTGGACTGTGGGCCCAACAGTTTAAAATATCTTTAGCTAGAGGGAGAAAGCATGTAAAAAAAGGAAATGACAGTAGCAGCATTGTCTAGTGGGTGGTTGTCTTCAGGCTACCTGGAGATATTTTATTATCTGCATGTCCTTTGTCTCTAACCATTCCTGGTTGACTGCAAGCTTACAGGCCCAATTCAGTACTTAGATAAGGTAGCAAATGTGTTGCAGAAGGCAGCCATTGAGGACATTCAAGATAACTGGCCATGTTTCAAAAGTAGAATTTTCCATGGTACTGTGCATAAAGAAGTTTGGTTACCAGTGATCCCTCAGACTCCTCCAACTGTCACTTATCATAATGAAAATGGCCAAGTCAGGAAGGAAGTATGGTATATACAAAATAGTCTTATTGGAATTTAAGGATTCACATCTCCAGTTTTTTTTTAATTAATCCACCATCCAAGAGATATTGGGATTAGTATGAAAGGTGAACTATGGATAAGTGGCTTATATTTATGCTGTCCATGATGAAAAATTTGCTTGAGCTACAACTCAACAGTGTGATAGCCATCAAACTTATTGGGAGCAAGTCCAAGCTTTACACTTCCCAACCCAGCTGGCCTCATGAGTCCTTTCCAGTTAAATCAGTATTGATTGATAGAGGTGAGCAACCCTTATCTTTGCATCATAATCTTGACAAATCTTATTTCTTATGAATAATTACCATCTCATTGCTAGGTGTCAGAGTGAATGATATGCATATATAAAATGAGAGGTTTCTACTTGTGGAACATATTGCTCTGAAATTTGTATTTTAGTGTAGTAATTTCCTTTCTTAAGTGAACTGAAGCTTAAGTGAACTGAAGGTCTTGATTATTACAGGTGCCGATTGGACGTATGGTACGTCGACGAAAAAAAGTTTTTTAAAAATTCGCGGAAAAATAGTTATAAGCCTACTAGGCAAAAACTTTTGAATCACGCGCCTTGGGGGATACTGGGAGCTCACGGATCAAGGCGTTGTTTTGTTTACAATTGTTACCCAGGCGCGCAAGCGCGAATTTCTTACTTCTCGCACTAAAAAGCATCAGCAACACATCTTAGAAATTATTTTGTCACTTTGACATAATTTTTGCACCATTTTATATTAGCCGTTACATGGAGCATTATATATGAAAATGTGCGCAATTTCATGTAAAATACAACAAAAAACAGCTCATGGTTGTAGCTTTTATCAGTTTTGAAATATTTTCATATAAATAACATAAGTGCCAAATTTTCAACCTTCGGTCAACTTTGACTTTACCGAAAAGGTAAAAAAACGCAATTGTAAGCTAAAACTCTTATATTCTAGTAATATTCAATCATTTACCTTCATTTTGCAACAAATTGGAAGTCTCTAGCACAATGTTTCGATTTATGGTGAATTTATGAAAAAAACTTTTTCCTCACGTCCGTGCGGTAACTTCCGAAAAATCAGAAATTTTTTCGTCCGATTGTCGTAATGTTTGCACCATTTTAAATTAGCCGTTACATGGAGTTTTATATATGGAAATGTGCGCAATTTCATGTAGAATACTACTAAAAAACCCATGGTTGTAGCTTTTATCAGTTTTGAAATATTTTCATATAAATAACAATGTGCCAAAATATCAACCTTCGGTCAACTTTTGACTCGACCGAAATGGTAAAAAAAACACAATTGTAGGCTAAAACTCTTCTATTCTAGTAATATTCAATCATTTACCTTTATTTTGCAACAAATTGGAAGTCTCTAGCACAATATTTCGATTTATGGTGAATTTATGAATAAAAAAACATTTTCCTTACGTCCGCGCGGTAACTTCCGAAAAAAATAAGAAATTTTTTCGTGCGATTGTCGTAATGTTTGCACCATTTTAAATTAGCCATTACATAAAGTTTTATATATGAAAATGTGTGGAATTTCATGTAGAATACAACCAAAAACAACCCATGGTTGTAGCTTTTATCAGTTTTGAAATGTTTTCATATAAATAACGATAAGTGCCAAAATTTCAACCTTCGGTCAACTTTGACTCGACCGAAATGGTCGAAAAACGCAATTGTAAGCTAAAACTATTACATTCTAGTAATATTCAATCATTTACCTTTATTTTCAACAAATTGGAAGTCTCTAGCACAATATTTCGATTTATGATGAATTTATGAAATAAACTTTTTCCTTACGTTGGCGCGGTTTCCGAAAAAATCATAAATTTTTTCGTGCGATTGTCGTAATGTTTGCACCATTTTAAATTAGCCGTTACATAAAGTTTTATATATGAAAATGTGCGCAATTTCCTGTAGAATACAACAAAAAGCAACCTATGGTTGTAGCTTCTATCAGTTTTGAAATATTTTCATATAAATAACGATAAATAGAAAAACTTCTTCCTTTGGTCAACTTTAACTCGACCGAAATGGTTGAAAACTGCAATTGTAAGCTACAACACTTACAGTATAGTAATATTCAATTGATTACCTTCATTTTGCAACAAACGGGAAGTCTCTAGCACAGTATTTCGATTTATGGTGAATTTTTGAAAACTGCTTTTTTATGCATCTGCGCGTTACAAATTCATGCATCATTTTGTGATAATATTTTCTCTGTGTTGCCTTGATCGTTTTACATTGTGTTATATACCAAAATGATTGCAATTTAGTGTACAATACAATGAAAAAAATTAACTCTTTAGCTTTAACCGTTTTGCTCACAGCGCGATTTGAATACAATGATATATGAAATTTAGTTTTCGCGCTATCATATATCCCATTATTTATATATGATATTGATATTTTTTTTCATTTCTGATGGTTGCATACTAAACTTCATGCAATGACAAAAAAAAGAAGCCAAAAATGAACTCTTAATCTTGAAAACTAAGCGTGCTGTGATTTTTAAAAAAAACACTTTTTTTCCGCTTCGGCGCTCACTTCCAGACCCCACTGGCATACGGGAGACGATTTTTATTATACCCCTTCGGCGTTAAAGGGTTAAGAGAGAGTTGAGAAGTTTTGCCTTGTTTACTTAACAGCATATGGTTTGGCTAATTATTTTTTTTTAGTGTGATGAAATATATTGCATGCACAATGCATCAGATGCTTCATGTAAGTGTATACCATTGTCTTATGCATTCATGATCCAAGACTATAAAGCATTAAGAGTAAAAATCTAAGATTTGCACTGTACTAGTACCGGTTTCTAACTATGCTATATTAGTCAAAATATTTTTATTGATGTGTTTGCTCTTTCCATAACATATAAAGATACGTTTTTTTTCTTTCTTTCAAGGTGTTTAACATTACAGTACTTTAGTTTGTCATTTAAACAGTTCAAGCTTTTATTTATATTTTATATATTTTCCCAATTTTATTGATGCATTAGATTTTATTTAAATATATATAGTGAAAGCCTTTTTTTAAGGTGCATATTTAGGTAAGCTTTTCTTTTGTATATTTAAAAGTCTTAAACTAACAGCTCTCGTGTATACAATAATTTGCTTTCTTGCTTTTCTATTGAAATTTAATATCTAACATTTTATGTACTTAAATATTGTTTCAGTACTATACTTAATTTTCTTATTTTTTCTCTGGCTTAGATTTATATTTAGAATTATTTATTTAACATAGCCAACTAACTAAGCCCTATTTTGCCAGGCCCCAAGTTCCCACGCAGCAAATACAGTCATCAACAATTGTGATATGGCCCCAGATGAGGTGTAAATACCAAAGGAGGCCAAACCTGAGCCCCAGTAAGACAAGTTGTTGTTGATGTCTGTTGTGTTTGCGTACACACACACACATGCACCGTGTTGCGTCCTGTGCTTCACGTCAATCGGGGGTACCACAAGAAGAGTCACTGTTGCTGAAGCTGTTTCCAGTAGTCCATGCAGTTACTCATTATCCAGATCTTTATGATGAATAGTGGACTTGATTCTTGCAGTGTTCTGTGAAGTGAAGATTGATTGTGATGTTTATATAGTCCTTACAAAACCAATAAGTCAGGAAACTAATTTGTACTGTATTTGTAAATATTGTCAGGGGCTCCCTTTCAAGAGTCCTTCCATCGCTCACTAGTGACTACCAGCTGACTCAACCCAGTCATAGTCGTGTGTATAGTAATTAATGTACAGGCCAGCTACTAGTTGTAAATGTTTGTTCTTTTACTCTACTGGTGGGAAAACACAAAGTAGAATGAGGTTTATGTGCCTTGTCAAGTTCATCATTGCTTTTAGGATGCATGGGACCTTCCTTACCATTTACCGTAATACATTGAACAGTAGTAACTTAACCCTCTGTAAACAATTTGTTGCATCCTTCATCCCAAACCTTAATATACTTTATTTGGTTGAGACAAATCAGATTCGTACTTCATTCCTTGTTCAAAACTTTAGGAAACCATTGGTGTTTGGAAAACACTTGTACAAAACATTGTATGCCTGTAATTGGTTATTTTAATGATACAAAGGTTCCTTGAAAAGTAGATAGAATATTTATATGCCCAGTTGTTCAGAATAACAACCTACAAAACTGAGATGTACAGGCAAGGGTGAAGTCTATGGCTGCTTTATTGATTTTTTTCTTTGGCTCGGTGTAGTTCCTATGCAGCAGAATGTCTGCTTGTTATTAACACCCATAAGAGGTTGATTATAGCTTTATCCTCACATAATTGTTAGGTTGATGCCTTCATCAGGTCGTTTCTTATAGATTGTAGCTGTAACGTCCTTTTGGCCCACTCATTGAATTTTATAGTGTTGTACAGAAATGTAGTTGCAAAAAATTGAAAACCAAAGAGGCCTAGTGGCCAATTGGGGTTAAGACTTGGATCTCATGTATTCTAACTTCTTATTCTAAATTAGGGCCTGATTTTTTTTACTTTGTAAATGGGTATGATTTGATGCCTATGAATATTTGGTGATTTCATCTTATTTATTAATACTTATTATGTTAAACTAATGTTGCCCTGCAAACTTGGAAATATAAGTCATAGACACAGTGGACTTTGCAACCAATCCCACATCGGAGATATCTTCTCCGATGGCTGTGTCATTACCACTTATTAAATATGGTGCTATTTATGAAAATCTTATTCTTGAAGAATTAGAAGTTTGAGAGTTCTTCAGGTTTTATTCATGTTGTAATTTATAACTAAATTCCATGTCTCTGACTGTTGTCTTGTGTATTATTATGTTCCTTCTGAGTTTTCCGTTACATTGGTCAGGTACCACTTGCAACACCTTCAGGAAGTGGCTTGTAGTACAAGTGGTTAGGGTTAGTGAAGTATCTAGTTGTTTTGTAGACCTATTCTATTAATAATGTTCAAGGTAATTAGTTTTAAATCAAAGTTTACATAACCCATATTAGAGAATAATATTTTGTCAAAATCAATGGTAATTAACAGAATTTTCTTGTATTGATAATTGAAAATTCTTGTTGGATAATTTTCTAGCACATGGCTTCATTTACCTTTCACCATAACCATAGTTAAAAGGGTTCTCAACTGACTTTGCTTTAGCCTTCGGAATAATGAAAATATTTTCTACCTATTTGGACAAGGAATTGCCTTTTTACTCTTCATTAAATAATGGAGAAAATTTATGCGAATTGTCTTCTCTGTTTTTAAACCAAAGCTTTTGTCAAATTTTAAAACCCATTTTATCAAAGATTAATTGAATAGGCATTGTTATTGCTTACTCAAATTAGTGACCTTTACTAATGTCTGTTAGTAAGAAGGAGTGGGGCTAGGAATGACCATTAGCCATGCTTACGATGTGATTTTGTGAAAGTAATCATCTTAGGAGTCTGTTAACCCTTAAACGCCGAAGCGGTAAAAATAAAAAACTCCCCCGAATGCCGGAGCCGGTTTTGAGTGAGCGCGGAAGCGGAAAAATAATTTTTAAAAAAAATCACAGCGCGCTTAGTTTTGAAGATTAAGAGTTCAGTTTTGGCTCCTTTTTTTTTCATTGCCTGAAGTTTAGTATGCAATCATCAGAAATGAAAAATAATATCATTATCATATGTAAATAATGTGATATATGGTAGCGAAAAAAAAAAAAATCATACATAATTGTATTAAAATCACGCTGTGCAAAAAAACGGTAAAAGCTAACGAGTTTCTTTTTTTTTTTTATTGTACACTAAATTGCAATCATTTTGATATATAATACATTGTAAAACAATAAAAGCAACACCGGAAAAATATTATCACAAAATGATGTACGAATTCGTAACGCGCGGACGTAAAAAAATGTTTTTTTCAAAAATTCACCGTAAATCTAAATATTGTTCTAGAGACTTCCAATTTGTTTCAAAATGAATATAAATGATTGAATATTACGATACTGTAAGAGTTTTAGCTTACAATTGCGTTTTTTGACCATTTCGGTAGAGTCAAAGTTGACCGAACCTAGTTTTTTTTCTATTTATTGTGATTTATATGCAAATATTTCGAAAATGAGAAAAGCTACAACCTTCAAATATTTTTCCTTTTATTTTACATGAAATTGCGCACATTTTCATATATAAAACTCTATGAAATGCCTAATATGAAACGGAGCAAATTTTCAGAGAATTCGATGTACGCAATTCGGAGATTTATGGCGGAGAATCCGCGTGCGGAGGGAAGGAAAGTTTTTTTCATAAATTCACCATAAATCGAAATATTGTGCTAGAGACTTCCAATTTGTTGCAAAATGACGGTAAATGATTGAATATTACTAAAATATAAGAGTTTTAGCTTACAATTGCGTTTTTCGACCATTTCGGTAGAGTCAAAGTTGACTGAACGTGGTTTTTTACTATTTATCGTGATTTATATGCAAATATTTTGAAAATGAGAAAAGCTACAACCTTCAATTATTTTTCGTTGTATTCTACATTAAATTGCGCACATTTTCATATATAAAACATTATGTAACGGCTAATTTAAAATGGTGCAAACATTACCACAATCGCACGTATGATTTTTTCGGAAGAGTTACCGTGCGGACGTAAGGAAAATGTTATTTTTTTCATAAATTCACCATAAATTGAAATATTGTGCTAGATACTTCCAATTTGTTACAAAATGAAGGTAAATAGTTGAATATTACTACAATATAAACGTTTTGGCTTACAATTGCGTTTTTCGACCATTTCGGTAGAGTCAAAGTTGACCGAAGGTTGAAATTTTGGCACTTATCGTTATTTATATGGAAATATTTCAAAACTGATAAAAGTTACAATCATGAGTATTTTTTTGTCGTATTTTAAATGAAATTGCGCACATTTTCATATATAATACTTCATGTAACGGATAATTTAAAACGGTGCAAAAATTATGTCAAAGTGACGAAATAATTTTTGAGATGTGTCACTGATACTTTTTAGTGCGATTGTAACGATTGTAAACAAAACAACGCCTTGATCCGTGAACTCCCAGCATCCCCCAAGGCGCGTGATTCAAAAGTTTTTGGTTGGTAGGCCTATAAGTATTTTTCCGCGAATTTAAAAAAAAACTTTTGAGCCGACGTATGGTATGTCCACTCGGAAATCGGGGGAGATTTTGACTCGACGTTTAATACGTCCATTCGGCGTTTAAGAGTTAAAGGAGTTATCTATTAATGACCTTACTACTCCCAGCTTCACTGTCTTGTTTTGTTAGTCTTTTTATGTTTATTGTTTTTACCAATATTTCACGAAGAGATGATAAAGAATTCCATCATAAATAGTTTGTGTGGATTTTTATGTATAAAATCAGGTATAAATATTGTAAAATTGGAAAAATGATTTATGTACAGACAATTATTCAACTTTTATTCTTTGAAAATCGAGCAAATCTGGGTTTGTTTGGATAGATTGGCAAAGGAAGTGAGGAATTGCCTATAATACTGCAAGTAGAGAATGTTTTGGAAAGTGTTCAAGGTTAAGAAGTGAAAGGCAGTAAAGTCTGAAAATTCTGCTTTGGTATGCCTTTTCATGTGGTTCATGGCTAACAGCAGAATTCTCTTCTCATTTCCCCCTCATTATGGGACCACCTTGACGTGGTGAGGGGGCTCTTGAACCTCAGAAATATCTTCCCAGGTTCGAACCCAAGAGTCCCATATGACATTATATATTTTCGAGTTAACTTCTGTGGACTTTTCCATTTTTGCCAAAATTTTTGAAAGCAAATAAATGAGAAAACATATCATGGCTTAACGTGGAGTTAAATAAATCCGAAGCTAAAATAGTGAGAACTGTGGTAGATCCATCTACTACCCGACAACGTTCGGACCTGTTTTTCAGGTGGAACTATTCTGTGGAGCTGGACGATGGATTCCAGGGGGGTGGGTGCCTGGTTCTAGGAATAGAACTCTGCATTCTATCCAGTTTGCCCATAATGTGATAAGGATAGGGAGCAGGTTCTGCTTACACTTGGGCCATACTAATCATGTTATGCCATCCCCTTTTGGGGTAGGGTAGGGATGTGGACATTTGGGAGCCCTTTCTCACTTGTGCCTTTGGCGGAAAATTTAACTTCGCGAAGGGCCCATGATATTTTTTCAAGATTTGTGTGTGTGTGTGTGTGTGTGTAATCTCATCTCAAAATTATGATTAATGAAATAAATGATTTGAGTACCCCTGGGCCCCCATGATGGAAAAACTCCGGCACAGTTGATGACTATTGGCACGTCGCTCCCGAATTTCCTTGGTACTGCCACAAGTAGTGAAAGTACTATAAATGATACAAAGGAACACCCTGTTCCAAGTAAAGCAACAGAGCCAGAAAACCAAATAGAGTGCATAAATAAAAAAGAAACAAATAAAATTAAATTGGTAAACTCCTAATTTATCGGTAAACCCAATGGATAACCATATATGGATGAAACAATAATTCTGAATTAGAGACAAA
>NC_087203.1:67839568-67910014 GCF_015104395.2 Macrobrachium nipponense | reverse complement strand
TTTGTCTCTAATTCAGAATTATTGTTCATCATATATGGTTCCATTGTTACGATATTGGAGTTTACCAATTTAATTTTATTTGTTTCTTTTTTATTTATGCACTCTATTTGGTTTTCTGGCTCTGTTGCTTTACTTGGAACAGGGTGTTCCTTTGTATCATTTATAGTACTTTCACTACTTGTGGCAGTACCAAGGAAATGTTCGGGAGCGACGTGCCAATAGTCATCAACTGTGCCGGAGTTTTTTCCATCATGGGGGCCCAGGGTACTCAAATCATTTATTTCATTAACATAATTTTGAGATGAGATTACACACACACACACACACACACACAAATCTTGAAAAATATCATGGGCCCTTCGCGAAGTTAAATTTTCCGCCAAAGGCACAAGTGAGAAAGGGCTCCCAAATGTCCACATCCCTACCCTACCCCAAAAGGGGATGGCATAACATGATTAGTATGGCCCAAGTGTAAGCAGAACCTGCTCCCTATCCTTATCACATTATGGGCAAACTGGATAGAATGCAGAGTTCTATTCCTAGAACCAGGCACCCACCCCCCTGGAATCCATCGTCCAGCTCCACAGAATAGTTCCACCTGAAAAACAGGTCCGAACATTGTCGGGTAGATGATGGATCTACCACAGTTCTCACTATTTAGCTTCGGATTTAACTCCACGTTAAGCCATGATATGTTTTCTCATTTATTTGCTTTCAAAAATTTTGGCAAAAATGGAAAAGTCCACAGAAGTTAACTCGAAAATATATAATGTCATATGGGACTCTTGGGTTCGAACCTGGGAAGATATTTCTGAGGTTCAAGAGCCCCCTCACCACGTCAAGGTGGTCCCATAATGAGGGGGAAATGAGAAGAGAATTCTGCTGTTAGCCATGAACCACATGAAAAGGCATACCAAAGCAGAATTTTCAGACTTTACTGCCTTTCACTTCTTAACCTTGAACACTTTCCAAACATTCTCTACTTGCAGTATTATAGGCAATTCCTCACTTCCTTTGCCAATCTATCCAAACAAACCCAGATTTGCTCGATTTTCAAAGAATAAAAGTTGAATAATTGTCTGTACATAAATCATTTTTCCAATATTTATACCTGATTTTATACATAAAAATCCACACAAACTATTTATGATGGAATTCTTTATCATCTCTTCGTGAAATATTGGTAAAAACAATAAACATAAAAAGACTAACAAAACAAGACAGTGAAGCTGGGAGTAGTAAGGTCATTAATAGATAACTCCTTTAACTCTTAAACGCCGAATGGACGTATTAAACGTCGAGTCAAAATCTCCCCCGATTTCCGAGTGGACATACCATACGTCAGCTCAAAAGTTTTTTTAAAAATTCGCGGAAAAATACTTTATAGGCCTACCAGCCAAAAACTTTTGAATCACGCGCCTTGGGGGATGCTGGGAGTTCACGGATCAAGGCGTTGTTTTGTTTACAATCGTTACAATCGCACTAAAAAGTATCAGTGACACATCTCAAAAATTATTTCGTCACTTTGACATAATTTTTGCACCGTTTTAAATTATCCGTTACATGAAGTATTATATATGAAAATGTGCGCAATTTCATTTAAAATACGACAAAAAAATACTCATGATTGTAACTTTTATCAGTTGAAATATTTCCATATAAATAACGATAAGTGCCAAAATTTCAACCTTCGGGTCAACTTTGACTCTACCGAAATGGTCGAAAACGCAATTGTAAGCCAAAACGTTTATATTGTAGTAATATTCAACTATTTACCTTCATTTTGTAACAAATTGGAAGTATCTAGCACAATATTTCAATTTATGGTGAATTTATGAAAAAAATAACATTTTCCTTACGTCCGCGCGGTAACTCTTCCGAAAAACATCAATACGTGCGATTGTGGTAATGTTTGCACCATTTTAAATTAGCCGTTACATAATGTTTTTATATATGAAAATGTGCGCAATTTAATGTAGAATACAACGAAAAATAATTGAAGGTTGTAGCTTTTCTCTCATTTTCAAAATATTTGCATATAAATCACGATAAATAGTAAAAAACCACGTTCAGTCACTTTGGACTCTACCGAAAATGGTCGAAAAAACGCAAATTGTTTTAAGCATAAAACTCTATATTTTAGTAATATTCATCATTTACCGTCATTTTGCAACAAATTGGAAGTCTCTAGCACAATAATTCGATTTATGGTGAATTTATGAAAAAAACTTTCCTTCCCTCCGCGCGCGGATTCTCCACCATAAATCTCCGAATTGCGTACATCGAATTCTCTGAAAATTTGCTCCGTTTCATATTAGGCATTTCATAGAGTTTTATATATGAAACTGTGCGCAATTTCATTGTAAAATAAAAGGAAAAATATTTGAAGGTTGTAGCTTTCTCATTTTCGAAATATTTCCATATAAATCACAATAAATAGAAAAAAAACTAGGTTCGGTCAACTTTGACTCTACCGAAATGGTCAAAAAACGCAATTGTAAGCTAAAACTCTTACAGTATCGTAATATTCAATCATTTATATTCATTTTGAAACAAATTGGAAGTCTCTAGAACAATATTTAGATTTACGGTGAATTTTTGAAAAAAAAAACATTTTTTACGTCCGCGCGTTACGAATTCGTACATCATTTTGTGATAATATTTTTCCGGTGTTGCTTTTATTGTTTTACAATGTATTATATATCAAAATGATTGCAATTTAGTGTACAATACAAAAAAAAAAAAAAAAGAAACTCGTTAGCTTTTACCGTTTTTTGCACAGCATGATTTTAATACAATTATGTATGATTTTTTTTTTTTCGCTACCATATATCACATTATTTACATATGATAATGATATTATTTTTCATTTCTGATGATTGCATACTAAACTTCAGGCAATGAAAAAAAAAGGAGCCAAAACTGAACTCTTAATCTTCAAAACTAAGCGAGCTGTGATTTTTTTAAAAAAATTATTTTTTCCGCTTCCGCGCTCCACTCAAACCGGCTCCGGCATTCGGGGGAGTTTTTTTATTTTTACCGCTTCGGCGTTTAAGGGTTAACAGACTCCTAAGATGATTACTTTCACAAAATCACATCGTAAGCATGGCTAATGGTCCATTCCTAGCCCCACTCCTTCTTACTAACAGACATTAGTAAAAGGTCACTAATTTGAGTAAGCAATAACAATGCCTATTCAATTAATCTTTGATAAATGGGTTTTAAATTTGACAAAAGCTTTGGTTTAAAAACAGAGAAGACAATTCGCATAAATTTTCTCCATTATTTAATGAAGAGTAAAAACAAAGGCAATTCCTGTCCAAATAGGTAGAAAATATTTTCATTATTCCGAAGGCTAAAGCAAAGTCAGTTGAGAAACCCTTTTAACTATGGTTATGGTGAAAGGTAAATGAAGCCATGTGCTAGAAAATTATCCAACAAGAATTTTCAATTATCAATACAAGAAATTCTGTTAATTACCATTGTTTATTTTGACAAAATATTATTCTCTAATATGGGTTATGTAAACTTTGATTTAAAACTAATTACCTTGAACATTATTATAGAATAGGTCTACAAAACAACTAGATACTTCACTAACCCTAACCACTTGTACTACAAGCCACTTCCTGAAGGTGTTGCAAGTGGTACCTGACCAATGTAACCGAAAACTCAGAAGGAACATAATAATACACAAGACAACAGTCAGAGACATGGAATTTAGTTATAAATTACAACATGAATAAAACCTGAAGAACTCTCAAACTTCTAATTCTTCAAGAATAAGATTTTCATAAATAGCACCATATTTAATAAGTGGTAATGACACAGCCATCGGAGAAGATATCTCCGATGTGGGATTGGTTGCAAAGTCCACTGTGTCTATGACTTATATTTCCAAGTTTGCAGGGCAACATAGTTTAACATAATAAGTATTAATAAATAAGATGAAATCACCAATATTCATAAGGCATCAAATCCATACCCATTTACAAAGTAAAAAAAATCAGGCCCTAATTTAGAATAAGAAGTTAGAATACATGAGATCCAAGTCTTACCCCAATGGCCACTAGGCCTCTTTGGTTTTCAATTTTTTGCAACTACATTTCTGTACAACACTATAAAATTCAATGAGTGGGCCAAAAGGACGTTACAGCTACAATCTATAAGAAACGACCTGATGAAGGCATCAACCTAACAATTATGTGAGGATAAAGCTATAATCAACCTCTTATTATGGGTGTAATAACAAGCAGGCCACATTCTGCTGCATAGGAAACTACACCGAGCCAAAGAAAAAAATCAATAAAGCAGCCCATAGACTTCACCCTTGCCTGTACATCTCAGTTTTTTGTAGGTTGTTATTCTGAACAACTGGGCATATAAATATTCTATCTACTTTTCAAGGAACCTTTGTATCATTAAAATAACCAATTACAGGCATACAATGTTTTGTACAAGTGTTTTCCAAACACCAATGGTTTCCTAAAGTTTTGAACAAGGAATGAAGTACGAATCTGATTTGTCTCAACCAAATAAAGTATATTAAGGTTTGGGATGAAGGATGCAACAAATTGTTTACAGAGGGTTAAGTTACTACTGTTCAATGTATTACGGTAAATGGTAAGGAAGGTCCCATACATCCTAAAAGCAATGATGAACTTGACAAGGCACATAAACCTCATTCTACTTTGTGTTTTCCCACCAGTAGAGTAAAAGAACAAACATTTACAACTAGTAGCTGGCCTGTACATTAATTACTATACACACGACTATGACTGGGTTGAGTCAGCTGGTAGTCACTAGTGAGCGATGGAAGGACTCTTGAAAGGGAGCCCCTGACAATATTTACAAATACAGTAGAAATTAGTTTCCTGACTTATTGGTTTTGTAAGGACTATATAAACATCACAATCAATCTTCACTTCACAGAACACTGCAAGAATTAAGTCCACTATTCATCATAAAGATCTGGATAATGAGTAACTGCATGGACTACTGGAAACAGCTTCAGCAACAGTGACTCTTCTTGTGGTACCACCCCGATTGACGTGAAGCACAGGACGCAACACGGTGCATGTGTGTGTGTGTACGCAAACACAACAGACATCAACAACAACTTGTCTTACTGGGGCTCAGGTTTGGCCTCCTTCGGTATTTACACCTCATCTGGGGCCATATCACAATTGTTGATGACTGTATTTGCTGCGTGGGAACTTGGGGCCTGGCAAAATAGGGCTTAGTTAGTTGGCTATGTTAAATAAATAATTCTAAATATAAATCTAAGCCAGAGAAAAAATAAGAAAATTAAGTATAGTACTGAAACAATATTTAAGTACATAAAATGTTAGATATTAATTTCAATAGAAAAGCAAGAAAGGCAAATTATTGTATACACGAGAGCTGTTAGTTTAAGACTTTTTAATATACAAAAGAAAAGCTTACCTAAATATGCACCTTAAAAAAAGGCTTTCAACTATATATATTTAAATAAAATCTAATGCATCAATAAAATTGGGAAAATATATAAAATATAAATAAAAGCTTGAACTGTTTAAATGACAAACTAAAGTACTGTAATGTTAAACACCTTGAAAGAAAGAAAAAAAACGTATCTTTATATGTTATGGAAAGAGCAAAACACATCATAAAAATATTTGACTATATAGCATAGTTAGAAACCGGTACTAGTACGTGCAAATCTTAGATTTTTACTCTTAATGCTTTATAGTCTTGGATCATGAATGCATAAGACAATGGTATACACTTACATGAAGCATCTGATGCATTGTGCATGCAATATATTTCATCACACTAAAAAAAAATAATTAGCCAAACCATATGCGGTTAAGTAAACAAGGCAAAACTTCTCAACTCTCTCTTAACCCTTTAACGCCGAAGGGGTATAATAAAAATCGTCTCCCGTATGCCGGTGGGGTCTGGGAGTGAGCGCCGAAGCGGAAAAAAAGTGTTTTTTTAAAAAATCACAGCACGCTTAGTTTTCAAGATTAAGAGTTCATTTTTGGCTTCTTTTTTTGTCATTGCATGAAGTTTAGTATGCAACCATCAGAAATGAAAAAAAATATCAATATCATATATAAATAATGGGATATATGATAGCGCGAAAACTAAATTTCATATATCATTGTATTCAAATCGCGCTGTGAGCAAAACGGTTAAAGCTAAAGAGTTAATTTTTTTTCATTGTATTGTACACTAAATTGCAATCATTTTGGTATATAACACAATGTAAAACGATCAAGGCAACACAGAGAAAATATTATCACAAAATGATGCATGAATTTGTAACTCGCAGATGCATAAAAAAAGCAGTTTTCAAAAATTCACCATAAATCGAAATACTGTGCTAGAGACTTCCCGTTTGTTGCAAAATGAAGGTAATCAATTGAATATTACTATACTGTAAGTGTTGTAGCTTACAATTGCAGTTTTCAACCATTTCGGTCGAGTTAAAGTTGACCAAAGGAAGAAGTTTTTCTATTTATCGTTATTTATATGAAAATATTTCAAAACTGATAGAAGCTACAACCATATAGGTTGCTTTTTGTTGTATTCTACAGCAAATTGCGCACATTTTCATATATAAAACTTTATGTAACGGCTAATTTAAAATGGTGCAAACATTACGACAATCGCACGAAAAATTTATGATTTTTCGGAAACCGCGCCACGAAGTAAGGAAAAAGTTTATTTCATAAATTCATCATAAATCGAAATATTGTGCTAGAGACTTCCAATTTGTTGAAAATAAAGGTAAATGATTGAATATTACTAGAATGTAATATTTTAGCTTACAATTTGCGTTTTTTCGACCATTTCGGTCGAGTCAAAGTTGACCGAAAGGTTGAAAAATTTTGGGGGGGGGGCACTTATTTCGTTATTTATATGAAAACATTTCAAAACTGATAAAAGCTTACAACCATGGGTTTGGGGTTTTTTTTTTTCGGTTGTTATTACTAATGAAATTCCACACATATTTTCATATATAAAACTTTTATGTAATGGCTAATTTTGAAAACATGTGCAAACATTACGACAATCGCACGAAAAAATTATTTTTTTCGGAAGTTACCGCGCGGACGTAAGGAAAATGTTTTTTTATTCATAAATTCACCATAAATCGAAATAATGTGCTAGAGACTTCCAATTTGTTGCAAAATAAAGGTAAATGATTGAATATTACTAGAATAGAAGAGTTTAGCCTACAATTGTGTTTTTTTTTTACCCATTTCGGTCGAGTCAAAAGTTGACCAAAGAAGGTTGATAGTTTTGGCACATTGTTATTTATATGAAAATATTTCAAAACTTGACGGGGGGGGGGGGGGGTAAAAGCTACAACCATGGGTTTTTTAGTAGTATTCTACATGAAATTGCGCACATTTCCATATATAAAACTCCATGTAACGGCTAATTTAAAATGGTGCAAACATTACGACAATCGGACGAAAAAATTTCTGATTTTTCGGAAGTTACCGCACGGATGTGAGGAAAAAGTTTTTTTCATAAATTCACCATAAATCGAAACATTGTGCTAGAGACTTCCAATTTGTTGCAAAATGAAGGTAAATGATTGAATATTACTAGAATATAAGAGTTTTAGCTTACAATTACGTTTTTTTACCTTTTCGGTAAAGTCAAAGTTGACCGAAGGTTGAAAATTTGGCACTTATGTTATTTATATGAAAATATTTCAAAACTGATAAAAGCTACAACCATGAGCTGTTTTTGTTGTATTTTACATGAAATTGCGCACATTTTCAATATATAATGCTCCATGTAACGGCTAATATAAAATGGTGCAAAAATTATGTCAAAGTGACAAAATAATTTCTAAGATGTGTTGCTGATGCTTTTTAGTGCGAGAAGTAAGAAATTCGCGCTTGCGCGCCTGGGTAACAATTGTAAACAAAACAACGCCTTGATCCGTGAGCTCCCAGTATCCCCCAAGGCGCGTGATTCAAAAGTTTTTGCCTAGTAGGCTTATAACTATTTTTCCGCGAATTTTTAAAAAACTTTTTTTCGTCGACGTACCATACGTCCAATCGGCACCTGTAATAATCAAGACCTTCAGTTCACTTAAGCTTCAGTTCACTTAAGAAAGGAAATTACTACACTAAAATACAAATTTCAGAGCAATATGTTCCACAAGTAGAAACCTCTCATTTTATATATGCATATCATTCACTCTGACACCTAGCAATGAGATGGTAATTATTCATAAGAAATAAGATTTGTCAAGATTATGATGCAAAGATAAGGGTTGCTCACCTCTATCAATCAATACTGATTTAACTGGAAAGGACTCATGAGGCCAGCTGGGTTGGGAAGTGTAAAGCTTGGACTTGCTCCCAATAAGTCTGATGGGTATCACACTGTTGAGTTGTAGCTCAAACAAATTTTTCTTCATGGACAGCATAAACATAAGCCACTTATCCATAGTTCACCTTTCATACTAATCCCAATCTCTCTTGAATGGTGGATTAACTAAAAAAAACTGGAGATGTGAATCCTTAAATTCCAATAAGACTATTTTGTATATATCATACTTCCTTCCTGACTAGGCCATTTTCATTATGATAAGTGACAGTTGGATGAGTCTGGGGGATCACTGGTAACCAACTCTTCATGCACAGTACCATGAAAATTCTACTTTCAAAACATGGCCAGTTATCTTGAATGTCCTCAATGGCTGCCTTCTGCAACACATTTGCTACCTTATCTAAGTACTGAATTGAGCCTGTAAGCTTGCAGTCAACCAGGAATGGTTAGAGACAAAGGACATGCATAATAAAAATATCTCCAGGTAGCCTGAAGACAACCACCCACTAGGACAATGCTGCGCTACAGTCATTTCCTTTTTTGTTTTTTTACATGCTTTCTCCCTCTAGCTAAAGATATTTTAAACTGTTGGGCCCACAGTCCACAAAAACCCAGTAGATGTGTAGGAGCTCACAAATGTAAGAGGTCACTCCATAATGCCTTACTTGTTCAACTTTACCACTACTATTTTGGCAATGCTTCTCAATACCATTAGCTGAAGTTTAAGGTTGTATCCAAATGGTACATTAAGGTCACTGATCTAATTGTGATAAAGTCTCTCTTGGCCTCTGTCGAATAATGCCATCCAAGCACCCTAAGGCAATCAGTAGAATGATGGCAGCTAATGAATAGGCCAACAAAGGAGGGAATACTTCGGTTGGTATTGAATTTGTCTAAATATTGTATACAACCCACTATGGGACTTTTGACTATGCATTATAGTGGAAAAAGGCATCCACTGTTGTAGAAACCTTGGAGATCATCTCCAAGAATTCCTTTGCTCCCAGTACAACCTGCTGTTTGTTGGATGAAGACAGAAAAGATCAGATACCTTAACAGGATGCAGTTTACATGTATAGATTTTTCCCCTAACCTTCAGCATTAACTTACTGATGCTGACTGATAACAGAGGTTACTGAAGTTCAATGGCATCTTAACTGCGTAAATATGTCAGAAACATCTACGTCACCTTTCAACAGTTAGATGTGTAACTTTCCAAAATGTTTCCTTTAATGCAGCCATGAGAACTGGCAGAGTTCTTCCAAATCAGAGCATCATCTATTCCTTTAGGTGAAGGGAAATGCCTGCAGTCTTTGCCTGACAGGCTGTCTATTAGGTTTCTCTCTCTACACTTGACCAAGGTTCCTGGGTCTTTGGATTGTTCCCTTCTCCTTCCGAAGACCTTGTCCCCATCCCTGCTGTATAGTTAGTCCCCTAGAAGTGATAATGCCTATCTCAACCTCCTCAATGGTGCCAGAATTTATATCTTGACTGAACTTCATTTAATGGTGACCTATGGTGGTCTCTTGGTCCAACAAATAACTATACAATTTTGAGTTCAAGAATCCAACAAATCAAATGTATTGAAACTTATGTAATAGTACTACTACATGGACACACTAAATTCAGTATGCCAGCACGTAATTTAATATCTATAAAAATAACAAAAACTTTGTTGAGGGCTGAATTATTTTCCCAAACATCCCAACATGTTATAAAACATTGTCTTAAAGAAACATTAACTTAACCAAAAGTTTATGCAAAGCATGTAAACACAAATCTTCCTCCGAAGAACTGAATGCCCATGTCAGCTGTTCATTGAAAACATGTGACAAGTATGGACCATTTGGTTTTACTTGCACACAATGTTGCACTGAACCCCATCTAGCATGGACTTCTGCCAGCTTCAACCTGAATGGCAAAAAGAGACAAGAGAAGAAACTAAGAGACACAGAGAACTGAGTTGCTGTTACTGGCTTCCTCATAGAAGCAGCCTACCAGAAAAAGACAATACTGTTCTTTCAAGAATGTTGTCCAGCAAGCAATATGCACAAGTCAAATAAGAGGGGTCATCACGTATGAACAATAAATAAAAACAGAAAATCCCAAGTTCCAACAGAATCTCTTCTTAAACCAATGTAGAATGTCCTAACCTGGATGTCACATTAGTTTTGTGACATATCACAAGAAAAGACACCACCAAAACTCTTCCTATGACACCTTGACACAGGATATAGAATCCTTACTTACATGTACTTCATGAACTAGCAATGGTTTCTTCCTTACCGAATGTATTATGCATATATTATGCAACATGATTCAACTGGCAGCATTGCCTGTTGAGTAGATAGGAATACCTAAAAATGAATCCAATGCATGCTAACTCTCAGACCAGCAAGACCTGAAAACTACATCAATGCTAGTACTTGCAGCATTTTTTTTCTTTCTTTCTTTATGCCCTATGCCTTAAAAAATGGAAAGTGCCTTAAAAGACAAACCATAACTTTCTGTACTGCCAAACTTCAGCAATTTGTAACTCAACTCTGAACCAATACATGAAATTAGTCCCCTTCATCACCTGATGATTATGATGACTATGATCCTGATGACAAATTAGCCTCAACCTATTATGCTCAAATGAATTTGCTAAATAAATCTATAAAAACTGATGAGGAACATTGCAATTTTAATTTCATCCAAGACAAACTTTAGATTTTGCCATAATTCATGGTTTTGAATAGTACGTACTTCAGTCCTAAACTACATATAAAAAAAGTAAATTGGGAAATCACTGTACTATCAAGTACGTATTTTATCACAAATTCAAATAAAACCCAAACAGTTAAGGGTAAAAATAAAACATTTACTACATACAAAGCAAAGTATGCAAAACATCACAAAGTAAGCCAGGTGCAATATACCGGTACATATTGAGAAAATATCATAAAGGCACCCAAGAAGTAAGAGAATTTCCAAACCTACACCCTAAATAATTTGTGTGCTGACCATAAGATATTACATTACAATCACTGGGCAATATGGTATATTCAAATTTGGCATGACAAGCAAAACCATTAGAGACTACTTTGCTGGCCTCTAAAGTCTGAAAGCATCAAGTGTTAAGAGTGAAGGTGGAAAAACTATTTCAATTGTACACTGTGCATGATCAAACAACTCATGAACAAGCCAGGGAATGTAAAAATGAAAATTCTTAAAACTAATACAAAAATCTGAATTATTATTTTTTGAAGAAACCCCAATGCAAACAATACCATCATTCAACAAAAATTTTTGGTTTTCAAAGAAATTTAAGAAAATCTAAGGAAATTAAAGTATGTTGCCATCCCTTACTGGAATAACTTTGGAAATGACAATAAAGTACAACTCCTATTTCAGATTAACATAACCCGGCCATGCTTAACGAGGGTAACACAAGATGGACAACATATGTTGATGGTGTAGGGCAACAGTTTGGTAGATGGTGGTGATCAAGCACTGTCTTTTTGGGCCTACTTCTCAAAAAGAAATTAAAACTTTTTTTCAGAGGACCTCTATACAAACTATCCTATGTATTATTTTAAATCTCATTTCACATTTACATACAGCGTATATGTATGTATCCAATTTCCATCCTCGGAACTCAAATATAGAAATTAAGTTTAATATAGGTATCAAGTGCAGTTTCATCTGCTGCCCTAGAGAGACTTGGAATGTAGCCTTCAAATACTTGTCTAGTACAGTACTATTCGGTTTAAGCTTCTCTTGCGTATGAAATAGAGAGTTTCCTGAACACATTAACTTGCCCACTTCAGTTAAATTTCTTCAATAACTGATTGAGCCATACACCATGCAAGAAGTTACACTATTTATAAAAACCAGCCACGTGTGTTCATTAAGTTCTTCTTATGGATGGACAAGCAAGGGTGGTAATCATCAAAACAGCATTCCCTTACCTATACAATTATGCTATGCCAATCTCTGACCTCCGAATTATTTCGCTACATTCTTTGAGCTAAATTTTTTACCCTGCAACATACTGCAATGAATGTCATTGAAAAGAATTACAATGCACAGGAAATCCTCAAAGTCACTGCAGTGTCAACCAAGCATCTATAGCAACACGCCCCCTAATCCAAAACATGTTTATTCCTTTATTCCTTAAAGCCATCTGGATTTCAAAAACTTGAGAGATCTGGGATATTCTCAAGTTCTAAAGTTTTAAAAATAGCCCAAACAATAAATGGAAAATACATAAAATATAAATGCATGAAAGCGCTACTACTCTAAGAACGGGTTAGTTACACAGTGCTGTAAGGTCATTGAGGTAAAATGATAAGAAAATAAATTAATAATGTCAGTAGACAACAAAATACAAGAAAATGAGGATACACTGCTCACCCCATTTTTACATTACAGTTGCAAGAAGAAAGTAAAAACTGTATGCCAAACAAACTCGCTCTCAATTTTAGTGGCAACCCGATGTTTCAGATACAAGTACGTAACTTTATTTAGGTAGATAAAAACACTGAAATCAATAGTGAACTTAAGAGAAATTGACAACTGGTGCAAACCATGAGTAAATCAACAAGACAGAGACAAATTGATGTGCTCTAATACCCCAAATATGCAATGTTCACCTACAGGCAATATTCTTTCGTTGTACTACCATGCAAATCGGACAACCTTAATATTCATTATTTGGAGAAATCCTCACCACATACAGATGACCCTGACAACCTTCCTTATTTTGGGGATGGTGTTCAAATAAGCCTTAATGAACCTTAATGTTATTAAACTAATACAAAAATCTACTCTTGACACATGCCACATCATCCCAAGGGTTTTTTGGTTGGCTTTTCCCTTCTCTGCCCTACACTATTTCTGCCTGAGCCCCCATCAGGCCTAAGTCGTCTTCTATTCTTAGATTAGATTAGATTATAAAATTTTTGTCACATATCCAAACGACGGAGCCAAGGGGCCATTCAGCGCATATATATATCTAAAAAAAAAACTATTGCACAAACAAACATGCACACAACCAATCTAACATACAATTCATTCATTCATAAAAGTCAAACAAGAAACCGAAAACAATTAAGAGAACAAAATTACAATTTGTAAAAAAGATTAATATTTTTTTAAAATGTCACAATTTGCTCTGCCTGAGCACCTTCGCCTAAAATATCGGCAAGAGTCTTATTTGCAGCAAACAAGCTCTACGTTTGTTTTCAAAATGAGGGCACTCAACCAAAATATGCACCACATGACAGGTGGAACAAAGAGGAACCTGCCTATCCGCTACACTCATCATTAGATACCCGTGATTATATTTAGTGTGGCCAATACGCAATCTAGCCAAAACCATCTTGGACCTTCTATTCATCCGGCTATGAGGCCAAAGATGAACAGAGGGCCTAATCGACTTTAATTTTAGACTATTATCTAAAGAAGACCAGTGGGCCTGCCACCGGTCTCTGCAATAAAATCGAATGGTACTTTTAAAATCAGAAACAGGGACGCCCATGTTGGAAATGTGCCTAAGCCTAGTTGCAGCCTTTGCTGCAGTGTCGGCTTGCTCATTCTCAACAATTCCAACATGGGACGGAACCCAACAAAAGATAAAACCAATCTTGTACTTCTTGCACTAAAGGGTGGCAAGAGACCAGGCTTCAAAGAGAGGATAAAACACTCAAGTCTCTCTAAAAATGGTAAAAACCTTGTTAGCACAAGAACTATAAAAAAATATATTTAAGAGCAGTCAAAACTGCCAGCAGTTAAGCTGTAAAACCAGAGGAATTAGATGGAAGCTTCTTTTTATTGCTATTATCACTTGTCACTACAGAGCAACTAACACCATCAGAACCCTTCAAGCCATCAGTATATATATGATGAGAATCACCATGTTCAGAAGCATGGTCCAAAAAATTTGCCCTCAACTGATCACCAGAATTATTGCTCCTGCTGTCCCTAATTGGTCAGATCTGAAAGTTTGCCCTCAACTGATCACCAGAATTGTTGCTCCTGCTGTCCCTAATTGGGCAGATTTCTAAGTGTGGGCCTATTCCAAGGAAGGAAATTTTGATGGCGGGGCTTAAAATTTCAGGCTACTGCAGGAGGTTAGTAATCCCACTATCCCTGGGCAGAGCTTGCTAGTCAAACTTCAAGCGGCTTTGGCAGTCTAGGTCTATTTGGGGCTCCATCAGCTGGTTCTTTAACGTACTTATAATTAGGGTTCAGCTTTGACATAAGTACTCTTGATATGCATCTCAAGCCTAATTCCCCCCTACGAATAAATAGTGGGGAAAAACCTGACTCAACATATAGCCTTTCTACTGGTGAAGTTCTAGAAGCTCTGGCATAAATACGTAATGCCATATCATGGACAACATCTAATTTCTGCAGTATTGTCTTGCACGCACAACCATATGCTTGACAACCATAATCAATTTTGCTTAGGCATAAAACCTGGTACATCCTCAAAAAGGGCGATTCTATCTGCCCCCAAATTAAAATTTGACACAACTTTAAGATTATCAAGACAAAGCTTCACGTTACACACAACGTCATTAACGTGTTGAGTAAAAGTTAATTTTTTATCAAATGTAACATGTAGATACTTAATGCTATCTTCATAAAGTAACATGGAACCATTTGAAAACATTAGGATCCCTTCCACTCTTCTTAATCAACAAAATTGTATAGCTTTGGTTTTTTCTGGTGAAAATTTGAACCTTTTAGCACTGGCCCATGATGTTGAAGCATTAATAACAGTGTGGATCATTTGACAAGCTTCGACAACTGTAGACTTACTACATATTATTGCATAATCATCAGCAAACCAGTGCCCCGACCAGCACCCCGACAGGAACTTGTTCTAGTAGACTGTTGACAGCTACATTAAAGTGTTGGACTAAGGACGCTTCCCTGAGGTAACCCTTCTTCTTAAGGGTTAAGCAGAAGAAATGTAAGACCCCACTCTTACTTTCAGGTAATGTTCTGACAAAAAAATCTTAAAGACAATAGAACAAATTACCCACAATACCCCAGTCAAAAAGTTGCATAAGGATACCCCCTCGGCAGGTAGTGTCGTAGGCTTTTTCTAGGTCAATGAACATTTGCAAGGCAAAAGCATTCTGTATCTCCCGAGTAAGGAACATCAAAGGGTCAGAAGTACTTCTATTTTTCCTAAAGCCATACTGCCGATTAGATAAAAGATTCTTTGACTCCAAATACCACACCAAGTCAAGCTTTGACCATCCTCTCATATAACTTGTTAACACAACTAGTTAAGAGTAATTGGCCTATAGTTCTTAGGAAGGAAGGAATCTTTAAAAGGTTTTAAAACAGGTACAATAATAGATATCTTCCAAGACTCTGGTGAAGGTCCTGAAAGCCAAAACTGTTTAAAATGTCTAAAAGAAATTGTTTTGTACTTCTAGGCAAACTAAAAATCATTGAGTACAGTATATCATCTTGCTTTCTATTAGGTATAAAGCCACAGATGTTCCACTACAAGAGAGCCATTATTTAGAGGAAGGGATCTTAAAATTCTCTACTAATTTAGGAATCTGTGTCCTGGTGAGAGAGATCTTATCAGTTTTACCAGTACTATTTGACCTAGATCTAGGTGTTACAGATCTTTTAGATGATGGGCCTTCACTTGCCCTTTCAGTTTTGCTTTTGTTTTTTCTATGATGGCTGAGTGACCGTGAATGAGGCGAAGGAGAAAGGGCCCTCTTCTGACGAATAAAGAGGGCCTCCATCTCCTCACCGTCATTTCCACGGTGCACTGTAATGTCAGGATCAGGTGAGGGCTCAATGTCAGGCAAGGTCCCTGACACAGAGAAGTCGTCAACATATTGAGATCTGGCTTGAAGATCAGATCAGATTATAAAATTTTTGGCATATAGCCAAGTGCCGGAGTCGAGGGGCCATTCAGCGCATATATATCTAAAAAATAAAAAAAAGTCACTGTTGCACAAACAAACATACACACAACCGATCTAACATACAAATCATTCATTCATAAAAACCAAACATGAAACCTAAAACAATTAAGAGAAAATTACAATTCATAAAAAAAGACCAATATTTTTTTTAAATGTCATAATTTGCTCAGCCTGAGCACCTTCACCTAAAATATCGGCAAGAATCTTATTTGCCAGCAAACAAGCTCTACGTTTGTTTTCAAAATTAGGGCACTCAACCAAAATATGCACCACAGTCAAATCCACATGACAGGTGGAACAGCGAGGAACCTGCCTATCCGCTCCACTCATCATTAGATACCCATGAGTATATTTAGTGTGGCCGATATGTAATCTAGCTAAAACTATCTCAGACCTTCTATCCATCCGGCTATGAGGCCAAGGATGAACAGAAGGCCTAATCGTCTTTAATTTAAGATTATTATCTAAAGTAAACCAGTAGGCCTGCCACTGGTCTCTACAATAAAATCGAATGGTACTTTTAAAATCGGAAACAAGGACGCCCATGTTGGAAATGTGCCTAAGCCTAGTTGCAGCCTTAGCAGCAGCGTCGGCTCACTCATTCCCAACAAATCCAACATGGGACGAAGCCCAACAAAACCTAACAGAAAAACCTCTTCTATTAATTAAAAGATAAAACCAATCTTGTACTTCTTGCACTAAAGGGTGGCAAGAGACTAGGCTTCTAAGAGAAGATAAAACACTCAAAGAGTTGGTAAAAATGGTAAAAACCTTGTTAGTACAAGAACTATAAACATTATATTTAAGAGCAGTCAAAACTGCCAGCAGTTCAGCTGTAAAAACAGAGGAATTATATGGAATCTTCTTTTTAATGATATTATTACTAGCAACCAACACCCTCAGAACCCTTCGAGCCATCAGTATATATATGATGAGAATCACCATGTTCGGAAGCATGGTCCAAGAAACTTGCCCTCAACTGATCACCAGAATTGTTGCTCCTGCTGTCCCTAATTGGGCAGATCTCTAGGCATGGTCTATTCCAAGGAGGAAACTTGGAGGGCGAAATTTCAGCTACTGCAGGGGGTAGTAATCCCACCTCCCTGGCAGAGATTGCTAGTCGAACTTCAAGTGGCTTTGGCAGTCTAGGTCTATTTGGGGCTCTATCAGTTGGTTCTCTAACGTACTTAATAGTTGGGGTTCAGCTTTGACGTAAGTACTCTTGATATGACTCTCAAGCCTAATTCCTCCCTACGGATAAATAGTGGGGGAAAACCTGACTCAACATATAGGCTTTCTACTGGTGAAGTTCTATAGGCTCCCGTACAAATACGTAAAGCCAAATTATGGACAACATCTAATTTCTGCAGTGTTGTCTTGCATGCACAACCATAAACTTGACAACCATATTCAATTTTGCTTAGGCATAAAACCTGGTACATCCTCAAAAGGGTAATTCGATCTGCCCCCCAATTAAAATTAGACACAACTTTAAGAATATTAAGACGAAGCTTCACGTTACATACAACTTCATTAACATGTTGAGTAAAAGTTAATTTTTTATCTAATGTACCACCTAGACACTTAATGCTATCTTCATAAGGTAAAATTGAATCATTTAAAAACAGCGTAGGGATCTCTTCCACTCTTCTTAACCGACAAAATCATATAGCTTTGGTTTTTTCTGGTGAAAATTTGAAACCTTTAGCACTGGCCCATAATGTTGAAGCATTAATAGCAGTCTGGATCATTTGACAAGCTTCGACAGCTGTAGACTTACTACAGATTATTGCATAATCATCAGCAAAGGCCAGACCATGCACCCCGACAGGAACTTGTTCTAGTAGGCCGTTGACGAGCTACTTAAAGAGTGTTGGACTAAGGATGCTTCCCTGAGGTAACCCTTCTTCTTGAGGGTAAGCAGAAGAAATGTAAGAGACCACTCTTACTTTCAGGTAACGTTCTAACAAAAAATCTTTAAGACAATAAAACAAATTACCCACAACACCCCACTCTACAAGTTGCAAAAGTATACCCCCTCGCCAGGTAGTGTCGTAGCTTTTTCTAGGTCAAAGAACACTGCAACAGTCTGGTTTTGCACAAGCAAAAGCATTCTGTATCTCCCGAGTAAGGAACATCAAAGGGTCAGAATGTACTTTTATTTTTCCTAAAGCCAAACTGCCGATTAGATAAAAGATTCTTTGAATCCAAATACCACACAAGTCTAGCATTGACCATCTTCTCATAAATCTTGCTAACACAACTAGTTAAAACAGGTACAATAAACGATATCTTCCAAGACTCTGGGAAAGTTCCTGAAAGCCAAAAACTGTTTAAAATGTCTAAAAGAAATTGTTTTGTACTTCTAGGCAGATTAAAAATCATTGAGTACAGTATATCATCTTCCCCAGGAGATGTTGGGGAAGATAACGAGATTGCATGATCCAATTCTTTCATGGTGAAAGGAAGATTATATGATTCTGAATTTAAACTAACAGCAGGAACAACCGTGGTACCATCCCTAATATTCCTGAATGCAGGAGAGTAATGAAGAGCACTAGATATATTGGAAAAATGCCTACAAAAGGTTTCTGCAACTTCTCCACAATCAGATATGAGGAAGCCATCAACAGGCAAAGAAGGTGGAGAAAATTTCCCTTGCAGCTTTCGGATTCTGTTCCAGACTAATGACATAGAGGAATCATATTTTAATTCACTTATATATCTAATAAAGGATTCCCTTTTTACTTGCTTAAATATTTTCTTTTGCTTAGCAAGAGCTCTTTTATAGATCATTTTATTGACTAAGCAAGGATATCTACGATATCGCTTGTATCAAGTTCTTGTTATCTTTCGGCTCAAGGCACATGCATCACTCTACCAAGGTACTGGAGCGCGCCGAGGTTTACCAGAAGTTCAAGGAATAGAAAGCATGGCGCCACACAGCAATATACTGATTAAATACTCATAAGCAGATGTTGGGCTCTGAAAATCTTTTATATCTTGATCAACTTCAGTAGATTTTTTTAAATATCCCCAGTCAGCCTCCCCTACCTTCCATTTTGGTAAACATGGAGATGGAATATTTTTCATATACTTTAAGTGAATGGGCCAATGATCACTGCTATGATCATTCTGGTCTACTACCCACTGGTAATCTAACCTCAAAGATGAAGAGCAGATAGTGAAGTCAATGGCTGAATCAGTATTATGAAAAACATCATGTCTTGTAGGGGAACCATCATTCATTAAAGTGATGTCATTTAAGTCAAGCAGCTGTTCTGTTATTAAACCCCACTGGTCGCACTTTGGCTCTCCCCAAAGGGTCTGCTTGGCATTAAAATCCCCCATCAGAACAAAGGGTTTAAGAAGCTGGTCTATCAATGTCTGTAGATCGTTTAATTCTAGTTGGCGAGGATTACCCTGCGCGTCCTGTAATCTATTTTCTAACGATGGATCCAGGTAAAGAACAAATAGTGATCCATTTGTAAGTGTTTACATAATAAAAATATGGAATGTTAGTCCATATATATAAAAGTCTAAAACTAAAGAGGTCAACCCAGATTGCTTGCAGGAATGTGATCAGACTAGAGACGCTAAAGATGACGTATACAATAAGTATGTAGGCTAAGATAACATGCCGTCACCTGTAGTCATTCAATTGTTTATAAACATTAGTCCAAGCTCCCTGCTTGAGACAACTACCCCGACCTATTATTCAAACGGCCTACGTGATCTGTAGCGTGTCTCATTCGATTGTGTGTTCGTATGAAACTATGTCATCTGATAGTATGTTCATATGTTCGAACTACTGTCTGTTCCTTCATAACTTGTAACAGAGATGGTAGACAGGGAGAACAGAGTTAGCTATCATTATTAGAAGACCTGTACCTCTTTACCTAAGCTTTATCATGTAGAGGAATAGGATTAGCCATCATCATTGGCAGAAGCGATCAAGCTATCGTCATAGAAGACTTGTACGATCATACCTGATCTTCATCATGTAAAACTTCAGAAGAATAACTACTATTTTTATACTTGTGTTTTCTACAAGAACCTCACCGAACCATGAGTTTAACACATCGTCGTAAAGATAATACGACTTCGTAAGTGATCTACAAAACCCCAGACACTCCATTGAAGATGGAAGTGCAATACCAACCGCTTAGCGTATAGATTATCGCTAGTCTAACATTACCTCATAGGGCGCCTTATCATACAAGGCACAAGACCCTAATATTGGTGGCCAGCGGACCATAAGAACTCTAACAACGTCCTCACGAAGAAAAAACCAGAATATAAATCATCGTATCATAAGAAGTCAACGACGACGAAGCAGCAGATTCTTCAAGCAACCTAGTATCATCATTAGTGAGAGCACTTCAGAAAACAACAAGATTCGTCAAGCAACTTAGTATCATCGTTAGTGAATAACTTCAAGAAACAAACCGACGTAATCCTTTTTTCCTACGACAACGCAAGCTTCGTCTCTCATTAGAATCATTCAAGAAAACATCGTAGTGAGCGTTTCCGGCACTCCAAGAAACAAAACCGAACGCGTCTGCAGCATCGGATCTTTCAAGGGCTCGAATCATCGAAACAACGCACAAGGGGGAAACTGAAAGCCAAACCAGGTCGTCCGCTAAATAGAGAAGGAGGACCAAGGTCGTGTGTCGTTATCGGAACACCGTGACTTCCCACAAAAGCAAGCTAAGTACAATTTTTTATTCATTTGGAGTAACTTTGAGTGTTTTCCTTTGCAGGTCGAATTTCGTTATTCCTGTGGCTGAAGTTACGAGACATTCTTAATCTTACTTTTTTTACAGAAATTATCTACATCATTGAGATTTCGCTACTGCGAGTTTTTATCTTTGAGTGTCTGTTTCCAGAAGTTCTACTGAAAATATCATAATCATATACTATGTTAATTTTATCATTTTGGGTGATTATTAATCCCTTACGTAACAAATCATATTAAACAGTGAATATGCGTTTACGCAGTGGACGTCTGTATTTATACAGATGCATGGATAGGGTCGTTAAGCACCGTAGTGATTAGAAAACACACAAAAAACAAGTGGAACACCCGTACAAATCTATATAAATTAGAGGTAACACTATTTCGGGTCATGACAATAAATGCTCCTTTGCAAGTCCCGATCGCAGTTTTAGCCTTGAGTTTTTTGAGTTATATAAAATATCGAACCTCAATGACTCAACTTAACTTTAAAAATACGGCTGGATTGCAAGGAATAACATGTCTGTAAAAAACTTTCATCAGGCTAAATGCGCTGACCAGGATCCCTCACTATTTCAAATTTTTAGCAAAGAATGAAGTACAAACAGTTAAAATTGTATGCAGTAGTGAGAACTTGTCTTATTAGTAATCGCTCAGTTCCTAATAGTTCGTCATTCATTGCTGTATACGTAACCAGCAACATAATGCTAAAAACACACAATACGTTGCCGATGGTAATAAAGAGAAGGATCCTAATTATTACAAAAAGAAATAGAAAACAGTAGCCTTTCAGAATCAAACAAGCAAACTCGGTTACTGTGTCCACCTAGTCAAGCGGTCAAGGTTAGTCAAAAAACTGCCGAAGTTTTCAAACATAGCAAATTCCACACAATAAGCGACTCTAGCAGAGTGGGGAAAAGCGATGTTGGTTCATAACCCATATCTTTTTTGAATTTAAAAGGATTTTTCCTATGAAACACACGACCGATAAGTAATCAGAGCAGGTTTTCGTTTTAATTTTAATACATTAAGTTATAATAAATACTGGTGGATTAAGCCCAACTGTACGCGCCGTAAAAATTAGAATATCTTGATTTATTTCATTAGTACACGTATTATCCCCACCATGTTATTTACGGACTCCACTCCGTGCTGTTTTGTTCGAACTTCCAACCCCTAATGAGAAGTCCGGATAAGCGGAGCCGCTCTCAACCCGGGGGCCGCTTACAGATACCTCTACTTATACAAAAAAACATTGATCTGTATGTAGTGTAATTGTAAGATTCATCTAGGGGTATACAAAATATTATCTTACATCCTGCAAAATAAGGCGTGTTTATCAAAGGAAAATCCTATAAACCTTCAAACATATTCAAAATCCGTTTGAACAAAAATGAGACAGTTAATCAAATAATAACTTATATAAAAGAACAAATACATTTGTCTCATAAATCGTAACATTGTTCAAATGACCCAACAGAATTTCTCCCACAACCACAGTCGCACTTTGCACGCAAATCTCGAGAAGCATGCACCCTCGAATGTCTTAGTGCGTGTAAAAAGACTTTGCTGGGAAATGAAATTTTAATCCTTCCCGACACTCTGAAATATAACGATTTCCGCGAACAAAGCCCTAAAAGTATACATATCGTGGATACGGAAGTTATAAATATCGCATTTTTTATTGTTGCTAGTTTTTAATCACGCCCAACCAGTCGTGGATGAATCTCTCTGATAATCTATCTAAAGTAATATCCGTAAAGTCATTCAAGCAGAGGTGATTCAGCAGAATTTTTTTTTATCTTCTACCTGAATACCAGGAAGTTTCTCCACTAGCGCGTGATCTCTGGGAGAAAAACGGATGTCATTGAAAACAAAACACGGTCTAAGGACAAACATAAAGCTATATACGTACCTTCGTGTAGAACCCCATGAAATTTCAAAATAGAAATAAATGACGACGTTGAAAAATGTTAGTAATAGGAGTCATTAGGAAATCAAATAGCCCATTATAATTTTTTCTCTCAAACGTTCCATGTCATAAGAAGGATCGGACTATAACGGCAGTATCTGCGTAGAATTTGCTGTCGGCTTATTAAACAAGGAAACGACTTCCCGCTAAGTTTTTCCAGTTGCGATGTACCGACGACATCTTATCTCTGTTAGGTTTAGAAATACCATTTTTTTCACCAACTTGGACTTACTTAAATGCTTTACCAGATACCATTACCTAAGTGATTGTACCTCATACACCGTTTTCAGCACACCCAGGGGACATTATCAATTTTTACGTATGCCTCCGGCTTACGTTGCGCCCCAATTACAATATAGTGTTTGGAGACTTTTAGGGGATAACCTACATGCCTATATGGATGATCTTGTAATCCTTTCTAATACCTTAGAAGTACATTCACATAAACTAGAGCTAGTGCTACAGAGACAAAGACAAATAATCTCAGAGTAAAATATCTAAATGTGAGTTTTTAAAAACCGAACATGTTGTATCTAGGTTTTATGTGTCTAGTCAAGGTCTTAAAGTAGTCCATCGTAAGGTGTCGGCTATTCATAACTTTCCGGTACTTATTAACGTAAAAGGGGGATACAGCACTTTTGCGCTGTAGTGGGTATTACAATCGTATGTAAATATGTAACTCTTCAATCATGACAGCTCCTTTAACAGATCTTACGAAGAAGAGCGTAGATTGATTATGGTCTAAAAAGCATCGACAGGCGTTCGATATCTTAAAAGCGGAATAATGCAGCTCACCTAACTTAAAAAATCCCTGATTTAAATAAGGAATTTTTCTTTTTTTTTTTATTGCAACAGACGCCTCAGACCAAGGGGTAAGAGGGTATTACTTCAGTAATATGATAAACAGTTCTTCCCTATAGCTTTTATTCACGTAAACTAAAGCCCTCTGAAAGTAAATATGCAGTAATAGGCAAGGAAGGGCTAGGTATCATTACTCACTAGTACATCTTAAGTTCATAATCTATGGCTATCCTGATAAAGTCCTTACTGAACATGAGTCCTTTACCGAGTTTTTCAAAGGCTTTAATCACAGTCCAAAAGGAACTCGGTGACAAATGATCATTCATGTCTTTGGAGCCAAGATAAGATATCTACCTGGAAAGCAATTATCATAGCTGACGCATTATCCCGCAATCCCGCACCATACAGCAAAGAACCATTAATTGGACTAAAAGATATAGAAACATCCGTGCCTATTGTTAAAACCGTATCTAAACAAGAAAATTCCTTAACCCAAGAGATCGCGAGCATTGAATATCTGGGTCGGAGCGCAGAACTGTTACAAACTGAACAAAGCAAGAGTCAACAGACATAACCCAAACAATAAACACTTCGAAACGGAAACAGGGTCAGTGGCTAGGCAAAAACAATAAACACTTCGAGCAGAAACCCTAAAGCAAAAGTATATTTAAAGTATGTGTATCAGAATAAGTAATCAAATGTAATATTATATGTAGGTCTGTGACGAGGAAAACCCGAAGAACACAGCAGATGACTAACGACCAGGTAGTAGTAATAATCTCTTTTATACCAATCGTCATAAACTGGTTGCATTCCGTCATCCAGGGTTCCCTCCTATGTCACAGAAAGCCAAATCACTATTTTACTGGCCTACAATGCTTACAGATATAAAAAGCACATAACTAATTGTAACACGTGTCATGAAAACAATACACTAAGACACCTGTCAGTTTGGAGCCTATCCTGTGCCAAATCAATCCTTGAAAGAATATACGTAGAAATTATTAACAGAATTACGAGTCTGACAGAGGGAAGTAACACTTCTTAGTGTTAATAGTTCCTTGACACGTTATATAGAATTAATAGCACTAAAACAAACACCGCAATTGAGTGCGTTAGGAATATTTATGAGTGCTAAATCAGTAAACATGGAATTCAACACATGATAATCTGACTCGGGTGGTGTAAATCAATAATAATCTCCTTAAACTCGTGTGTGAATTCCTTTCCATTAAGAAAACCAATAATATATTTTATCGCCCAGAGTCAATCGGTTGGTAGAATAACGGATAATTAAATAGGAAGTGTCAATGTCTTACGAGTTACAACTCGTGATATTGGATCCGACCGGATTATAGCGTTTCTCGCGGTTTTAAATACCTTTATCAGTTATATCTTGTATCTATAGAATTAATGCCGCAAGTAGCCTTATACGGTACGACCGCTAGAACACTTTTCCATATTCAAGCCAACCATTAATTTTATCAAATATATATAAAAAATATATAAATAATATAAAAAAAAATAAGATAATATGGATACAAGTGGAGTCAATATAATACACTCCGTAAGAAGTCGGAAGGGTTACAAATTATAATAAAAAGGAATCACGATAAAATCAATAAGCAAAACGTAACCATAGGTTAATTAAATATCTAAATATATATGCGTAAAGATTTGAACTCTAACTTACGCGTTAGTAATGACAAATAAGCTAAAAGTTCAAACACATATCCAAATCTACTGACATATTGTCTGTCCCGGTGATTTTATATTCGTAGTCAATGAAAAAAAGAATTAAATAAATAAATAAATAAATAAACTAATAATAAATAAAATAAATCTAAAATAAAATAAAGAGATTTTAAAGTCAGGAAGTCTAGAAGTGAAAATGTTATCTATGGAATAATCCTATATGAATCTTATACAGGGCTAATAATATATATAGAATTTGTATGGAAACCTTTTTCATATAGTTTGAATAAGGAATATTTATTTAACATAATGCCAACATGAAACTAATATATTGTTCAATTTTTGGTATTTTTTTTTTTTTTCAGACATTCTTCTCATGCGGGTGGAGAATTAAAACACTAAAATATCATTTGAAAATACTAAAGTCGTATCTCTTACAGCAAGTAACGTAACTCTTAGCTGGCTGAGAGCAATCTCCTGCCAAGTGACGACGTCATCATTGCCGTATCAGCATTTGTTCCTTTTAACCTCAATAATCTGCTTACACAGGTTTCATCTGTGTGTCGTCTCTGCTTGCAAAAGCAGATTGACTGGAGAAAGGAATGCTTAGCCCGAACTTCTCATGGGCATGGCAGACGTTAGGTACAAGTGTCTATCGGTGTGCGCAATACAAGTTGCAATCATTTTAAAATTAATAACAAAATAAGCAAATAGAATTTGTATAACAACAAAATGAATAAATTTTTTTTCTGAACCTCATAGACATTTAGAAGTATCAAGATATGTATAAGAAATATTTACTTGCAACATTAGCCTATTACAATTCAAGTAAAACATTCATGGGAAAATGTCACATTTTCTTGAAAAACCCAAAGTTTATTTAGAAATTAGTTACATAGTTTGTTTTTTTCGTTGCATCTCCTACCTATTAATAAAGTTTTTAAAAAAATTAACCTCAGAGGATGCGCACGAGAAAATTGAATATGAAACTTTTGTTAGGGCACATAGAATCATGATTAATCTTCTCTTTGACTCTTATGTTGCCTGGCAATCTTACAATTAGCTCCGTTTTCCCACTTCTTTTGTCTAGTAACTTACTACCAGTAATATCGAATTTTCTTTGAGATTTCGTAAAAGTAATTTGGATTTGTTATAATTTATATTGTGTCATATAAAAAGATATCGGAATAAAATAACACATGTACATCATAGACCTGGATAGGTTCACTCATTGTTAATGCCATGGATTAAAAAAAAGTTTGTACAGCGGACTCTTTTTGAATTCCAAAATATCAGTGAATTCATGTGGGTTAAGTCTGGTCTAAATAGCTCTCTTCCCTCCCCTGTATTTGGATGTCGTCTGAATTTACTTTGCCCTTGTGACAGTATAATTTCACTTGCAGGCTGATTAATGGAACCGGTTACAGTATCCTGCAGTACGAGAGTTTCACATAGCAACTTCAAAAAATCGTTCGTCGCAGCGGACGACTACAGTCCAAGTAACAACCGCCTACAATGTGAAGGAATTTCATGGACTTCTTCGACCGACACCGTATCTCGTCGTTAATCTCGTTTTATTTTAATGCGGAACGCTCCAGCGGCTGTCGGAATTCGACTACAAAAAGGGACATACTTCCGACAATTACGACCCGAAGGATATTCAACTCTACTTTGCTGGCGAAGGACTCGTGCTGGGGATGTTTTTTTTTTTTTCATCGCGAACGGAATCATGTAGCTTAGGATGCAGAGAATAAGTATGAGCGCAAAATAGAACGTTGGACCCGCCCAGGCAAATTTTCCCCTTGTTTTAACCATTGAAAAAGGCCGTTTCATTTGGCTAAAGGTGGTTGTCTGGAACTGTGTAATGGACGAAAAGTTGTTCGAAAGCTAGTTGAAAGTGAGTAGTATAACCTCGGTCATGTATCCTATATATATAAAGTATCAATGTATCCTATATATAATTGATCATAAATAACAGAATCGAAATATATTTTTTGCGTGTACGCAATAGAAACCATTTAAAAGTGAACATATATTAATCATAATTATATGAATCCATATACATATGTATTAACAAATCAGGTAGCCTATAATCAATCTGTTACCTTTTATCTTACAATATCTGCAGTTATTTATGAGTTAGTATATGAATTAATGAATCAGATATATAACATTTAGCAATAAAAAATCAACGAATCAATCAGCAAAAACATTTAATAACGTTTATCATTTCATCATGAAAAATTTTTTAATCAGTTAAAATATGATTTTTTATCATGTTAATCTTCATTCTATGCAATTATCAGAGTACATTAGTATTTTCTGTAGCATAAGTATCTTAATGAGATGAAGTGAGAAACTGTATCATTATATATCACGTGATCACTATTATTTACTATCATGTATTAACGTAATTGGCATTGCTTTTGCTTTATTTTTATCTCAGCCTGTTACTGCTTTTGTTATATTTTGTTGTATATAAAATTTAGCGTAAGGAAATTAGTTTTTAAGGCTTTAGTTTTAAGCTTCACTTTGGTCTCTTACTTCTTTCCTCTCTGCTTAGTGATAGGTATTGGTTTATATTTATGTTGATGTTGGGCCCATTTTGCTAATTTATGCAGTATATTTCTCTTATTTTCTTTCTAGGATTTAGTGTTAGTGTTAGGAACTCCTAAGGGAGTAGTAAGGACTAAGCTGTGTCCTGTATATCACAAGGCTGACTTTAATTTATTTTTGCTTTGATTGTTAATAAATGTTGTTGAGTTTTCCTGTGTGTTTTTGTCTCCGCTGACTGAATTTATCTGGATACTTGGTAAGATCACTGTTCCTCTCTATTCTTGTGCAAAAGAACTTGCACCCCGGCCCAACAAGGGTCATAACAATTGGCGACCGTGACAGGATAGAGAGCTCGGGGTATCCGGTATTTTGGTCGGTGGAGCGACACTCAGGTGGACGCTTCAGTATTTGTTACTGTTTTGACTGTTGCCTTCCCCCTGAATTATTTGTGTTAAATGGCAGAGTTTATTTTTGACCCAGCTGAGTTTTTGGGGTCGGCTGATTGCCTTAAGCACTTACCAGTGTTGAACAAAAAAGCATTTAATTGAGTGTGCTAAGTGGTTGGGTGTTTCAGCTGGCGAGTCAGTGGACCTAAGAAGGAAATATTGGTGGCGGTTTAGGGATAAGTGGTCAACCAGGACTTGGCAGAGGCTGAGCATTTAGTTAGTGATAGGGAGAGTGGATAATGGATAGTATTGGTGAAGGGAGTATGAATGATTTAGAAGAGGATAGTGTGAGTGTGAGAGCTGGCCTAACCCTGTTCGAGGATCCTCCTCGTACAGGTACCATTTATAAGGGTCCTGCAAACTTACTTAATGTGTCAATAATCCTTTCTTGCCCCACCCTAATTCGGTGCCAGTTGAACCCCTGGCCCCTGTTAATGCTTTGGGTGACTCCGGAAGGAGGAGGTGGAATACAAATTAATTTGCAAAAGAATTGAGTTAAGGAAGATTGAATTTGAGGAGAACGAGCGGGCAAGGCGACATGAGTTGGAGATGGCTACCTTAATTTGCAGATGGCAAGGTTTACAGGGGACCAATATGGCCAGTTCCCCTAAAGTAAATTTTCAGGATAGGTTCAATCTAGGTGCGGCACTTAAATTAGTGCCTGTATTTGACGAACAAAATCCCTCCCGATGTTCTTCAAGGCATTTGAGTGTGTGGCCACCCCGATTGTCCTGGCCCACAGAGATGTGGACGGTTCTAATCCAATGTAGTTAGTGGGCAAGGCAATTCAGGTATACAATGCCTTGGAGGAGGGAGTAGCCCGTGACTACCAAAAAGTAAAAGCTTGATTTTGAAAGCATATGACCTGGTCCCTGAGGGCCCTCACCGCCTCAGATTTCGGAAACTATATGAAACACCCTGCACAGTCCTTCGTAGAATTTGCACGTGTCAAGGAGGAACAGTTCGACGACTGGCTGAAAAGTCGTAGGTAGTGACTTTCGCTGCGTTACGCGAAACTGTGCTCCTTGAGGAGTTTTAAGAAGGCCTGTAGCAGGGAGTTAAAGGGTCACCTTGAAGAGGTAAAAGGCCATGAAAGTGAGTGTTGCCGATCAATTAGCGGAGAGTTTGTGTTAACTCACCGTTTCAGGTAGTGGCAATTATTTTAATTATAAAGTCCTTGAATAACACCTCATCTCCGCTCCCATAGTGGTGGTAGGAGAGTTGAACCCCCTTGTGAACTCCCATATCTTAAGAATATTAATGTTACTAATTCCTTTTCAGGTGGTAGGGATATGGGTAGAGTCCAAGGAGGTCCACCTCCCCCTAGAGTTTTTGTTAATAGAGACTTCCCAAATGGGGGAAATAACAGGATCAATAATAATGGAAACAGAGGATCAGGCCGTAGAGGAACATGTTTCTGGTGTAATAAGCCAGGGCATTTCCAAAGCCAGTGTAATGCTCGTAGGCGGTACCTAGAGCGTAATAATCAAAGTCCTGTAGCATTAGTTAATGATAGGTCAAATGCTAGAAGTAGTAGTTCTGTAGACAGATCTGTAGTAGATAGTGGAAGTTTAGGAAATAGTAGTAAGTCTGATGCTCCTAATCCTCAATTGTGACTTAAGTATGACAAATATGTATGGCCTGGAAAATTGATTTTTGACTCTTGTGTTGTCCAGGTGAAATTTTTTTAGGTTTTTTAGGGCACCGGTTCTGCCCGTCATTGGTCATGAAGAGGGCACTGAATGGTTCTGAGAATACCATACTGGAAATTTTGTATTTTTGGGAGGTTTCCCAGACTCGATTGTGTCGCTCCTTTGGTTAATGTCCGTATGTCTTTTCCTGGGTATGATCGCATCACTGAGTTGGCTGTGGTGGATAGTCTACCTATCCCTGGTAATTGATGGTAGCCTGGGAAATGATATGCTGGACAGTGAAGGACGGGAGATTTTCCCTATATTATCTGTAAAGGCTAGTCCCGTGGCTGTAATTACTCGGTCCGCAGCAAAAGCTGTTAGTTTACTTGATGTGGATAATGATGATGACTTAATGTTAAGTAGTGTAGAGTTAGATGTAGTAAGGCCCTCCGGTCAGTAGAGAGTAGTGGTAATGATACTGTAGTTAATGATATGAAACTTGATTGGAACAGAGCTGCTTTTATTAAAGCTCAAAAAGATGAGTTTAATTTTGACTTGGGCGATGTTGAGGATCTGACTAAACCTAGGTTTGGAGTTGTAAGGGGCTTATTATATAGGTTTAGTCGTCCCGCATCTGATAATTTGAATAAAACTGGTAGAGTGGAACAGATTGTGGTACCTTCTCATTCAGAATTCTATTTTGGAATTAGCTCATACCAATTTTTTTTTCAGGTCATTTGGGTGTGTTAAAACTTTTCCCACAGCTTGGTTAGGTATTTTTGGTGGCCCGAAGAATTGAAATTGAGTGTGAAGCAGTTTATCAGAGAATGTGAGACTTGTCAGGTTATGGGTAAACCTAATCAGGGGATCCCTAAAGCCCCGTTGCATCCCATACCTGCCATAGGTGAACCATTTTCTGAGTTAGTAATTGATGTTGTAGGTCCCTTACCTAAGACTAAAACAGGTTTCGTATATTTATTAACTATCATGGATAGAGCCTCTCGTTTTCCTGAAGCTATACCTATGAGGCGTATTACTTCCAAAGTTGTTTTCGAACAACTTATTGATTTCTTTTCCAGGTATGGTCTCCTCGTGTAATTCAGACCGACTGCGGGACGAATTTCACGAGTAAGGTATTTCGGGTAAGTGTGCTGAACTGGCCATTCAGCACATTACCAGCTTACTTATCACCCAGAGAGTCAAGGTGTGGTGGAAAGATTCCACCAAACCCTCAAGTCTGTCCTGAAGAAACATTGTTATGATAATGGTAGTGATTGGGACAAAGCCCTCCCTTTGCCCTCTTTGCTATCGGGAGGAGCCACCCTAACTCTTCTACTGGAGTAGCTCCTTTTGAGTTGGTATTTGGGCACAAGGTTCGCGGTCCATTGGAAATTGTTTTTGAAATGCTCGAATCAAACCGGAAGGGTGAAATAAAAGTTGGAAGGTTTTGTGGAAGACTTGAAGGGCAAAATGATTAGTGCTTGGAAGTTTGCCAGGGAAAATTTGGAACGATCACAGTTGGTAATGAAAGGTAATTTTGACAAAAAGGTAAAGGTACGTTCATTTGAACCTGGGGAGCTAGTGCTGGTGTTGAGTATGGACCCAGATAGTTTTCTAGAACCAAGATATAAGGGCCCTTGGAAGGTTCTGAGGAAACTGTCAGAGTTTAACTATGAAACTTGAGGCCCCCGGTTCAAGCCGTAAGTGCTAGAGTATTTCACATTAACAGGCTGAAACCTTATCATGGTAAGCAAGGTGATCCATTAGCGATCGTGTACGCAGCCTGTGTCTGTGGTAGTGGATGTGCCTCCAGAGGACTCAGATGAGTTAGGGTGTCAGGTTCCTTCAGATGCTTTGGGTGAAAATATGCAAAATTTGGAAATGTTGCCAAAGTAGTTTAGATCATTTAGATGTTGACAAACGGAAGGATGTGCTTAATTTAATTTATTCCTTTTCAGTATCTTTTCAGGATGCTCCAGGTAGAACAAATATTTTAAATCATGACGTTGATGTAGGGCTGGTGCTTCCCCTGTGAAGCAAAGTCCTTACCGGCTGAACCCAGTAAATTGGATTTGGTCAGTAAGGAGATAGAGTACATGTTGAAGCATGACCTTATTCAACCATCTGTGAGTCCCTGGAGTTCTCCTATTGTATTAGTAAAAAACCACCAGATGGTAAGTTCCGCATGTGCGTGGACTACCGCAAAGTGAACAAAAATACTAAAAATGATTCGTTTCACCCTCGTATTGATGATTGTTTGGGATCGGATTGGTTCTGCCAAATTTATTACTAAGCTGGATCTTTTGAAAGGTTATTGGCAGGTTCCATTATCCGATCGAGCTCGTGAAATATCAGCATTTTGTTCCACTACTATCCATTTTGGCCTATACGAGTGTTTAAGGTTATGCCAGTTTGGCATGAAAAATGCAGCTTGTACTTTTCAGAGGCTCATGAATAGGGTAATTTGTGGTTTGGAAGGAACGGAAATTTAAATTATTGATGACTTGGTAGTATATAGTAATGACTGGATACCCACATGCTAAGGTTACGTAAGGTTTTTGAAGCCCTTAGGTCTGCAGGACTTGTTGTTAATTTGGCTAAGTGCGAATTGGGCCAGGCCAAGGTTTGTTATTTGGGTCACGAGGTTGGTTTGGGTCAGGTGGCTCCGAAACAAGCTAACCTCGAGGCTATTATTAATTTGAAAAGGCCAAGTAATGTTAGAGAGGTAAGAAGGGTGCTGGGCATGACGGGTTATTACCGCCGTTTCGTGCGTAATTACTCAGATCTTGCTCCAACCTCTTAACTACTTATTAGAAAAAGGGAAAAGGTTCGTTCTGGTCTGATCGGTGTGAAGAATCTTTTAATAAACTAAATCTGTGCTAATTACTAACCCTATTTTGACTTCCCCAGATTTTCAGCAAAACCTTTTATTATCGCGGTAGAATGCCAGTGATGTCGGGATTGGAGGGGGTCCTTTTCGCCAAACGGAAGGAGGAATTGGTGTTCATCCGGTATCTTACTATAGTAAGAAGTTTCTGGCAGCGGAAGGCGTTACTCCACCATTGAAAAGGAAGCTCTTTCTTTGGTCCGCCGCTCTTAATCATTTCAAAAACCTTATGTGACGAATTTTTCTTTTCCGGTTTTGAGATTTGGGACGGACCAAAATCAATTGGTTTTCATCGAGCGATAAGGGAGCCAACAGAGGATTTTGCGTTGGGCCCTATTTCTGCAGGAATTCAACCTTATTATTAAACACGTAAAAGGACAGACCAATAAAATTCCTGACGCCCTTTCTAGGACTTAGTGTGCTTGCCTGATCCCTCTCGTACGCTGCCCTGCTCGTTTCTCCAATTGGGTTGTATGAAAAAAATTACTTTTGAATGTAGTATAGTTTAAGTAATATTTCAAGAGTTGTTTTGTAGATTTATTAGTAAGTTTCTGTAAGGTTTCTATGAGTGGTATACACTCTTGTATGTTATAGTGGTTCATGATTCCTAACGAATGTTTGATTTGTCCCGGTATACTAAGAATTTTGATTTGATTATTTATGACTCTTTGAACTATATTGATGGTGCGTTGTAGGTTAAGGTGTATGCCTGTGTGTGTCTAAGTTTATTTAGGTTAAGCTAGGTAAGATGGTTTCCTTAGATTTGAGAATTTGTTACTGTTATGATCCTGTTTAAATTATTGGTATTATGTTATATCTGTCTTTTGCCATGCTTTGACTTTGGGTTCAGAGTATGGTATTATCATTGAGCTTTAAAATAATGGTAAGCTATATAAAGAGTTTGGTTTGTATTCTCTCGTGGTATATTCTATTATTGATATTTTAACACAATTTGGTTTCAGGTTTATTGTTCTATTATTGTATGTTTGCCTGTTATTGGTTGTCTTTATTGTTCTTTCCTTACAGGTTTGTTTATAGCACAGTTGTATTTTGTTTATTTTTGCTGAACAAATTTTTTTTTTTCTTCGGGGAGGAAGGTATCATGTATTAACGTAATTGGCATTGCTTTTGCTTTATTTTTATCTCAGCCTTGTTACTGCTTTTGTTATATTTTGTTGTATATAAAATTTAGCGTAAGGAAATTAGTTTTTAAGGCTTTAGTTTTAAGCTTCACTTTGGTCTCTTACTTCTTTCCTCTCTGCTTAGTGATAGGTATTGGTTTATATTTATGTTGATGTTGGGCCCATTTTGCTAATTTATGCAGTATATTTCTCTTATTTTCTTTCTAGGATTTAGTGTTAGTGTTTAGGAACTCCTAAGGGAGTAGTAAGGACTAAGCTGTGTCCTGTATAGTCACAAGGCTGACTTTAATTTATTTTTGCTTTGATTGTTAATAAATGTTGTTGAGTTTTCCTGTGTGTTTTTGTCTCCGCTGACTGAATTTATCTGGATACTTGGTAAGATCACTGTCCTCTCTATTCTTGTGCAAAAGAACTTGCACCCCGGCCCAACAAGGGTCCTAACATTTACCAATATCATTGTTTTATATTTTATTACTTGAATCAATTCATGTACACCATGAATTTTTATTTACTTATATATATATATATTCACATAGTGTCTGTATAACATAACTTAAGTCAAATGCAAGTCAAGTTTGAGTAATATTCAGTGGTTGGTTGGTAGCGGACCGAGATAATGTAAGGTTTACATAATAAAGAATATGGAATGTTGTCCAATATATAAAAGTCTAAAACTAAAGAGGTCAACAGATTGTTGCAGGAATGATCAGACTAGAGACGCTAAAGATGACGTATACAATAAGTATGTAGGCTAAGATAACATGCCGTCACCTGTAGTCATTCAATTGTTTATAAACATTAGTCCAAGCTCCCTGCTTGAGACAACTACCCCGACCTATTATTCAAACGGCCTACGTGATCTGTAGCGTGTCTCATTCGATTGTGTGTTCGTATGAAACTATGTCATCTGATAGTATGTTCATATGTTCGAACTACTGTCTGTTCCTTCATAACTTGTAACAGAGATGGTAGACAGGGAGAACAGAGTTAGCTATCGTTATTAGAAGACCTGTACCTCTTTACCTAAGCTTTATCATGTCGAGGAATAGGATTAGCCATCATCATTGGCAGAAGCGATCAAGCTATCGTCATAGAAGACTTGTACGATCATACCTGATCTTTCATCATGTAAAACTTCAGAAGAATATACTATTTTTGTTATCCTTGTGTTTTTCTACAAGAACCTCACCGAACCATGAGTTTAACACATCGTCGTAAAGATAATTACCGACTTCGTAAGTGATCTACAAAACCCCAGACACTCCATTGAAGATGGAAGTGCAATACCAACCGACTTAGCGTATAGATTATCGCTAGTCTAACATTACCTCATAGGGCGCCTTATCATACAAGGCACAAGCCCTAATACATTTACAATTGAAAATTTGAACTGCACAAGCCTGCAACACAGTGTTCAATTGAACAACCCTATGATTAAACAGACTTGCGGACTATGATGCCTGTGCCTCCCTGAGCACGTACACCTATCAGGGGTGGAGACCTATGAAATGAGTAATTAAAAACCCAAGTTGGGATTGTGTGCTCTCCCCAACTGTCTCTCCTGTAGACACATCATAGATAGATCATGTTCCTAAACAGAACCCGAACTTTCTCTATTTGGTATAAAGCCACAGATGTTCCACTGCATGAGAGCCATTATTTAGAGGAAGGGATCTTAAAATTCTCTACTAATTTAGGAATCTGTGTACTGGTGTGAGAGATCTTATCAGTTTTACCAGTACTATTTGACCTAGATCTAGGTGTTACAGATCTTTTAGAAGATGGGCCTTCACTTGCCCTTTCAGTTTTGCTTTTGCTTTTTCTATGATGGCTGAGTGACCGTGAATGAGGCGAAGAGGGAGAAAGGGACCTCTTCTGACGAATAAAGAGGGCCTCCATCTCCTCACCGTCATCTCCATGGTGCACTGTAATGTCAAGATCAGGTGAGGGCTTAATGTCAGGCAATGTCCCTGACAGAGAGAAGTCGTCAACATATTGAGACCTGGCTTTGAACCCTTGAACCAACAGGGTCCCCTGTCTCGACCAGTCTCTGCAACATGAGGAGCCCCACCAGAGGGGGCACGGGAAGCCCCACCAGAGGGGGCCCCAGAAGAAGCAGTATTCGATGTTGTGACCTTCAAGGCATCTAAATAGGTTTCCTTACCAACAGTTTCTTGGCCTGTCCCACACTGATGTGTTCGGCAATAGATTTTAGTAATGCCTCTTGTTCTTTCTTGAATGCACAACATTTCTTATCACGGGCTCAATGTTCCACCTTAAAATTCACACAAATTACCTGTCCAGAACATTCCTCGTGCTCCGGCTGGCCACACATTCACAAAGTTTATTCCTGGTACAAATATTAGAGGAGTGCCAAAACCAAAAACATTTAAAGTACTGGAGCACTCTCGGTCTATAAGACGAACTTTCATGATTCACTGTCAAGAACACTGTCTGATTGCAAAAAAGAACTATAAATGCTAAAATAAGATTGACGAGCAGGGCAGTTTGAAAACCTTCCAAACCACATCTGGACACATTTCCAAAATTTCCGCCCTCTCCATTTCATTTAAATCTTCATTAAAGATAACACCCTTTGCATAACTAAAATTATAGAGTGATTTTGCCTCTTTTATCATACCCTCGAGTTCAAGCTTCAAATTTATGAGCATTACCGACTGAACATCTGTATTGGTATGAACTAAAAAACTATTACGCCCAAAGCGAGTTAACCTCTGGGCTCCCAAACGTTTTGCTGGTTCTTCTGGCTTACCAAAAACCTTTTCACCTTGAAAGAGGTTGCCTCTCTCACCTTGTGAGTGATAATTAACACTTAGCAGGGTCTGGTGATCTGGAGATTTTACTTATTCTACTAAGATCTTTTATTTCATTTGGTGGTTTATAATGTGGCGGGATCACAAGCTAGAAAAAAACAAGTGCAAAATCCCCCCCCAACATTAACCTAAACGATCCACCTGCCAAAATCCACCCTCAGTCACACTTTCTTCTTTACACAACAAATACACGCAGGACAATTGACCTACACCTATACAAAAACAAAAACAACACAAAATACACGTACTTACCAACACTCCAGATACTCCATGGCTATTGGTTTGAGGTCCACAGAAATACCAAACCAACAACAACCCAAAAAATCACATATCAACAACAAAACATCAACAAAAGACCACCCTGCACAACCCAGAACACAACCGCACAGGCACAACAACTCCTAAGAAAGCAAAAAAAAAAAAAAAAAACTACCTAACTTAACCAGCACTATATAACAAAACAAAACACAAAAAACAATAATTTCCAATCCTTCAAATAACTGCTTCCGACACCACTAACTCTCACCAGCTCTCACCAAAGACGGACTCCAGAAAAACACGCAAAACACTAGAACTCTAACAATCAACAGGACCAGCAGACAGCCCCAGAACCTACCAACAACCAAATTCAGTCATTAACAATCCATACAGCAATTACACACTCTCTCTCTCTCTCTCTCTCTCTCTCTCTCTCTCTCTCTTCTCTCTCTCTCTCCTCAGACGTTGTCAAATGGAACTTTCATAACTCCTCCTATTCTCCCCTGTTACATTTGACAACGTCTCCTTTCACTCACACACCCACACTAAATAGCCTTCCGCAACACCACGGATGCTCAGATGCAGGTCCCCTGGATCTTGTTTGAGGGCCCTCATACACACACTCAGTTACACCGCCATCAACTTCTCCTAGATCACTTCCAGTCAGACTACCATTATTATCTCCCTCACTACCATCCCCAAATCCCATTCACTATCTCATCTACCCCCTCTAAACTCTTGTCCGAACATCTCTCGTAACTCTGCCACCAAATCACTTACCTCATTTACACTCCTGCCAAAACTCCCGAAGAGACTCCTTCATACTGCAACTACATCCTTACTACCCGATTCCCTTCCTGGTGAAACTTCACTAAACCCTGACAATTCAAACCCACACACGCTATATGTATCATTACTCCCCCCAAAGTCATCTGTTATTACACTGTGTAGCCTTATCCACCATTTTACCCTAACACTAACCCTCTCATCATGCAGCTTACGTTTCTCCCTTTCATTCCCTTTCCTTACCTTTTCCGCTTCCTTCCATACTCAACCAACACCAACTGCGATCTTCCAGACCCATTTGCTCACTGACACTCGGCTCACATTTATTCACCCTCACCCACTCACTATCGCATCTCCCGAACATACTGGTACTTCCCCTCCATTACGGAGCTGGTTATGGTGTGCCCTAAACTCATCCACACCCCCATCTACTCGCAATTTCCCCAAAACATAACTCAATCCACTTGGTCCCACTTCCAAAATCTCAAAAGGCCCTTCAAATTTCTCCCTTACCTTATTCACATTCATTCTCCCTTTCTCAACCACCTCTTTCAACACCTTATCTCCAACCCCAAAACTTTCAAACCTTTCACTCGCTTTCTTCCATAAATCTCGATCACTCTCTGACAGACCCAGCCGCGGCCTAACAATCCTTTCAAAATTCAACACATACTTACAAGGAGATATCTATACTCTTCTTCATGTGGCGGGTATATACCCCAAACTGCACGTCCTACATACATATCCCAATCCTTGTCGCTCCTACTCATCATTCGCAAAATCTCAGTCATCGTCCTAACAGTCCTTTCAGCCAACCCATTTGCACTAGGCATATACGGAGTAGAATACACATGCACAATACCCCATTCCTTCAACATTTCTTCAAATTCCCATCCCACAAACTCAGGCCCATTATCACTCAACATTTTCGCCGGCTTACACACACACATAGGCAACATCACTTGGCTCACCATTCGTGCAACAGTTTCACTCCTCTTATCTTTGATGGGAACCACATAGGCAAATTTACTCATATGATCCACCATCACAATCATTCCCACATGCCCCATCACAGTCTTTGGCAACAAAGCACAATCAATCACAAGCATTTCAAACGGCTCTTTCATCTGCAACCGCAACACAGGTGGACTCGCATGCACACACTGCTACTTTCCCCTCTGACAGTTTTCACACGTAACAGCCACATCCACACAAATCCTATTCAACCCAGGCACATACAATCTCTCTCTCATGCATTCCCACAACTTATTTTTCCCCATATGCCCAAACCGATCATGCACCAACAAACACATACTCACTGCTGACTCAACAGAAAACACCGGCACATACACTTCCCTGTCATACACCCCTTCCTGATGCAAAAAGTACACTATGTTTTTACAAACCACAAACCGTTTAGCAACCCTCCTATACACACCCAACTCAGGTGGCCAATCTTCCACACGTACTCCTCCCAAGACACACTGCCGCAACATACTTATCTCCAAGCACTTATCTAGCATTTCCTCAATCTCCTCCTCACTCAACAAATCATTCTCACTTCTAGGAATATCAATTACCCCCTCAAAGTTTGCTACAAATGCACTACAATCCTGAATCCTAGCTATTGTGCTACCCCCCTTACTAGAATCCCATTTCCTCTATATCTACGCTTACATCATGCATCCTCAAAAAATCCATCCCTATCAAAAAGCAGCTAGCATCAATTTTCTCCCATGATTATAAAGTTATGTACAACTTCCAAATCTCCTAACCTAACCTTTAACTGCACCTCTTCCCAAACCAAAACACTTCCTTGTCCCAGCCCATGTATCCTCACACTTGTACACCGCCTTTTCACTTCCCAATCGCATCTCCCAGTTCACTACCATGGCCCACTCATCAAGGAAGCTTGTGCCCCTGTATCAAACTCCAAACCACAGTATTCACCATCATTTATTCTGACCATCGCCACCATCTTCCCTCGTGTCCCATGCACACACACATTCACTGCCACAATCCACCTGATTATCCACATCACAGTCATCTCACCACATTCATCCTCAGCTACCCCTCCCCACTTCCATACTCCTAATTTCAAACCCCTTCAAAGTCCCCTTTCCTAACCAATCAATTACAACCATTTTCCCTGCACTGATAATCCTCAAAATCCCCATGCTCACTGCCCGTCACTTGATCCTCCCTCGATATTCGACCGGTCTGTCCCATCCAAAATACAAAACACCCCTTACTCCCTTCCAAACAACTCAGACTACTGCTAACATGCAATTTACGCAACATCCTAATTCCCCACCATTGTTCCTCCGCATATGCCACTCCCTTTCTGCACTTCACTCATCAACCTCATCTACAGGCAACTCATTCGCACGACCAGGTACCATGCTTCAACCAGACCTCGCCCTTCCAAGTCTTTCAATGCCGAAAACAAACATTCACACACTGTCATCCCCTTCAAACCTCTCTATTACAACCAAACCCTCAGGCAACATTCGGACCCCAGTCACTCTTCACGACACCGTTGCCCCTACCATGCATCCTAGACATTGTATCAGCAATCACATTTTTACTCTGGCACATATTCTAACCTAAAATCAAACTCACTCAAATCTTTGTTCAATTGTCCTCGCGATCCTAGCATTCACTCTCTCCTTCTTGATCATATACACTAATGGCCGATGGTCCGTCCGGATGACAAATTTTACCCCATACAAAAACACTTCAAACGCTTTCACACAAAACCTTATTGCCGCAAGCTCCTTCTCAACCACTGAATACTTCCGCTCCGCTTTATTAGAAGCTTTACTTACATACGCAATTACTCTCAACTGTTCCTCCCCATTCACCACTTGCATCTGTGCTAAACACCCTCCCATACTAACCTCGCTCGCATCAGTATACAGCTCAAGCTCACTCGCCTCCTCACTATAGTCTGGAAAAGCCAAGGTGACATCTCTAGCGGCCTCCTCTTTCAATCTCTCAAATGCTCCCACCATTCGCTCATCCCAACCTTAAGCTTAGTACAATTTTTCTTCCTTGTCCATTCCGTCAACGGCTTCCCTATACCCAAACAATCGCTAACAAACTTCCTCCAAAACTTCATGCACAACCCGCCCCAAAAACCCCTTTAACTCGCACACGGTCCGGGGACGTGGAAACTCCCTTACCTTTTCCACAAACTTTTCACTCTCCTTACGCACTAGCACTTACCTTATGACCAAGAAATTCCACCTCCCCAGCCAGCCACGAACACTTCTCCAACTTCACTTTCACTCCAACCTCTTCCAACCGCTCTATACCTTCTTAAGCAGCTCCATATTCTCCTCAACAGTTTCACTCGCAATCAAAATATCATCTATAAACACAGTCACCTTCCTTCTATCAAACCCAGCCAAAACCCCATTCATTCCCCTTTGAAAGCACAGGCAGGCGGACGTTAGCCAACCCAAAACTCAACCGTTTAAACTGGTAGTGGCAACTACCACTTGAAAAAGCAGTAACAGGCCTGCTCCCCTCCTCAAGAGGCATCTGGTAATAGCCCCTTACTAGGTCTAATTTGGTAAACACTCTCATCCCATGCATCTTGTACACACAATCAGACACCACATTCATCGGAAATCGCTCCTTCACAGTCACTTCATTCACCCTCCTGTAATCTACACACATCCGCAGACTTCCATCCGGCTTATGTACAGGGACTATGGGGCTATTCCAAGCACTCTCACTCCTCTCTATCACTCCCCGACTCTCAAGCTCCTCACACTGCTCCTCAATCTCTCGGGTAATAGGCGGGGAAAAGTGAAGAGGACGCTGATATATGGGGGTATCGTCTTCCAAAACAATCTTGAATTCGGGAAGCTTAGACCCCCAAAAATGTTATTGTTATAATACAATTAAGTTTGTTCATACTTACCTGGCAGATATATATATAGCTGTATTTCTGATGTCCGACAGAATTTCAAAACTCGCGGCACACGTAGTGGGCGGCCAGGTGGTAGTACCCATTCCCGCCGCTGGGAGGCGGATATCAGAAACCATTCCCATTTTCTGTTCATATTTATTCATGACCCTTGTCTCCTGAGGGGAGGAGGGTGGGCACTCTAATTATATATATCTGCCAGGTAAGTATGAACAAACTTAATTGTATTATAACAATAACATTTTGTTCATGAAACTTACCTGTCAGATATATATAGCTGAATCCCACCTTCGTATGGTGGTAGAGACAGATAGGATTTTAGGAACTTAAATTAAGTAAAAGATTACTTCTTGGTTCCTTACCTGATAGCAAAGTAGACTCTGTGATTACTGTCACTTAAGCCTGCTTCTGCTTTTATCAGAGTTGCCAGCCAGGTTTGGACCTGTAGTGCTGGTGCACTCTGGATGCTCTGTCAACGGGGACGTGACTCAATGTGACAAGACCATCTAGCCAAACATATGGCAGTAACACAGCAAACCCGACCACCACTGACCAACTAACCAAAAAACCCCTGACATTAAAACTAAGGAATGGGAGATTTCCACAGAAGATCTCACCATCCAAAACCCAAAAACACAATAAAAAACTAACCTAACTAAGCTAAGGGATAGGGAGAGAGCTACCTTCAGCAACAAAACTGTGTCTGCCGAAATGTAAGGCCCCAAAGAACTACAGTTCTCGTAAATCGTTCTCACATCCGGAGGTAATGTGAGGCGATACGGAATTGCTCCTCCAAAAGGTGCTATCAAGTATATCTTTGATAGACATATTCCTTTTGAAGGCAACAGAAGTAGCTACGGCTCTGACTCGTGAGCTTTCACTTTAAAGAGGCTCAAATCAGTCTTCTGGCAAGATGAATGAGCCTCTTTAATGACGTCCCTCAAGAAGAAAGCAACAGCATTCTTCGACAACGGCAAATCTGGTCTCTTCACCGAGCACCAGAGATTACCTGAGGGACCTCTTATCTCTTTAGTTCTATTAACATAGAACTTGAGAGCCCTGACAGGGCACAGGGCTCTCTCTGGTTCTTGACCCACGAGACTCGACATTCCTTTGATTTCAAAGCTCTTCGGCCAAGGATTAGACGGGTTCTCGTTCTTAGCCAAGAAAGACGGGCTCAACGAGCAGACAGCATTGTCCCCCTTGAAGCCCACTAGGCTACTGAACGCTTGGATTTCACTAACTCTCTTCGCCGTCGCCAGAGAAGCTAGGAAAAGGCTTTGCCTTTTCCTCGTCAAGTCCCTTAGAGAAGCTTCATGGAGAGGCTCAAAGGGACTTAGCATAAGATGTTTCAAAACCACATCGAGATTCCATGAGGGTGGTCTTGCTTGTGGAATCTTGGAGGTTTCGAACGAACCTTAACCTTAAGAGATCGTGTAGATCCTTATTGTCGGAGAGCTCCAGTCCTCTGTGGCGAAAAACGGCAGACAACATACTCCTATAACCTTTATTGTAGGAACTGCAATTGTCTGCACATTTCTTAGATAGAGTAAGAAATCTGCTATCTTGGTTCACAGAGGTCGTGGAAGAGGAAATTCCTTCCTTTTTGCACCATGCCCTGAAGGAGGCCCACTTAGACTGGTAGACAGCTCTTGAAGAGGCCTCTTCGAGCATTAGCGATTGCTCTCGCAGCTGCCTTTGAAAAGCCTCTCGCTCTGGCCAACTTTTCGATAGTCTGAACGCAGTCAGAAGCCAGAGCGGAGAGGTTTTGGTGAAACCTTTTGAAGTGAGGCTGTCTGAGTAGATCTCTCCTCCAGGGCAACGTTCTTGGGAAGTCCACAAGGAATGTCATGACCTCTGTGAACCACTCTCTTGCTGGCCACATTGGGGCAATCAGAGTCAACCTTGTCCCTTCTGAAGCTGCGAACTTCCTCATGACCTCCCCAAGATCTTGAATGGGGGAAAGGCGTAAAGATCCAGGTCTGTCCAGTTCCAGAGCAACGCGTCCACTGCAATTGCCCCTGGATCCAGAACCGGGGAGCAATACAGAGGAAGCCTCTTCGTCCTCGATGTAGCGAACAGGTCTACTAGAGGACGTCCGCACAATGTCCATAATTGTTGACAGACTTCCTGGTGCAAGGTCCATTCTGTTGGCAGAATCTGATTTCTTCGACTGAGAAGGTCCGCCCTGACATTCTGAACCCCTGCCACAAATCTCGTCAGGATCTTGATGTGCCTTGCGTCTGCCCCATAGCAGAAACTTCCACCCCTCGCAAGGAGAAAAAGGGATCTGGAGTGAGTTCCTCCCTGATTCTTTAGATATGCAAGGGCTGTGGTACTGTCTGAGTTGACTTGAACGACCTTGCTTGACATTTGTCTTCGAAGAACTGCAGCGACAGGAATATCGCTGCCAGTTCCTTTACATTGATGTGCCAGGCTACCTGTTTCCCCTCTCCAGGAGCCTGACACTTCCTCCCCCCCTAGTGTTGCTCCCCAACCCCAAACCGGAAATGGAAGCGTCTGAGAAACAACACTAGGGTCGGGGCTCAGAAGAATTTAGGGAGAAGCCCTCCTCGCAACTCTGAGGGTCAAGCAGCCACCTTATCTTAAGCCTTTTACCTTTGTTTTACTTGTTTTGAGATCCTTAGGATCGCATTCAGGTCCTCCTTCGACTTCCATTCTCCACAAGGAAAAATTGAAGAGGCCTGAGGTGCAGTCTTCCCAGCGAGACAAATTTTCTAGCGAGGAAATGGTGCCCAGCAGACTCATCCACTCCCTCGCCGAACAAGCTTCTCTCCTCTTAGGGAAGGCTGTCGACTTTCTTTCCTAAACCAAACCCAGCCGCTGACGTTTCCTGGGATGGAAACGCCCGAAAAGCCACTGAATCCATCTGAATACCCCTGATACACGATGGACTGTGTCGGGGTCAGATGCGCCTTTTCGGAGTTGACCAAAAGACCCAGAGACTTTGCTAGGGCTAACGTTAACTGAAGGTCCTTCAGGAAACATTTCCGCCTCGACGATGCTCCTGATCAGCCAATCGTCGAGGTAGAGGGGACATCCTGATCCCTGACGAATGGAGCCACTTCGATACATTCCTCATTATCATTGTGAAAACCATCGGGCCGTGCTGTGACCGAAACAAAGGGCTCTGAATTGCCAAACCCTGTTGTCTAAGACGAATCTCAGGTACTTCCTTGAAAGAGGGTGGACGGGGACGTGAAAGTACGCGTCCTGCAGGTCCAGAGACACCATCCAGTTCCGCCAGGTCCCTCAAGGCTCCTAGCACCGACTGAGGCGTCTCCATTTTGAACTTGATCTTTTCCACAAAAAGACTGAGCCTGCTCACATCCAGGACTGGGCGCCAACCCGACGACTGCTTCGGCACCAGGAAAAATCCTGTTGTAGAAGCCCGGTGACCCCAGGTCCAAGACTTGTTCCACCGCTCTTTTTTCGACCATCTGGTCTAACAGATCGAAAAGGATACTTTTCTTCTCTCCTGATAGACGGAGAGAGGTCTCTGGGAGTTGATGTAAAGGAGGAGGATGTAAAAAGGGGATCTTGTACCCCTGCTCCACGATCTTGAGAGTCCAAGGATCCGCCCCCTCTCTCCTCCATGCCTCCGCAAAGAACTTCAGCCTGGCCCCGACTGGCGTCTGAAGGACAAGATCTTCAGTTTGGTGGATTTGGTTTTAAATGAAGCTCGTCTCCTCGAAAACCTCTCCCTCGAGGAGCTGCTCTCGAGGGGGGGTGCCCCGCGAAAGGGTTTGACTTTCTTCGGGGGTTTACTGAATGAAGATGTGGAAGGAACTGCTCTGGGCGTCTTGACGACTGTACCAAGAGGTCCTGGGTCGCCTTCTCCTGCAAACTCGTTGCCAGATCCTTTACCATAGGACCTGGGGGAAGAGATGGTCCGAAAGAGGCGCAAAAGAGCAATTCCGCTTTCTCTGACCGGGGAGAAACCGACTTCGCGGGTAAATTGCATAAAAAGAAGCTCTTTTCTTTAGGAAAAGCCGTTCCAAAAATGAGAAAACTAGCTCCTCCCCGAACCATCCCTGACTGCCTTGTCCATACATGACCACACGCTGGACAGCTCCCCCAGACTGAGAGAATCAGGACTTCTAGACTGAAGATCTAAAACTCCCAAGCACCTAGTCCTAAGAAATTAAAGACATTCAAAGTGCGAAGCAGTCCTTCAAGTGGTGGTCCGTCTCCACAGGAGTCCAGGACACCTTAGCAGACGATAAGAGGGCACCCTCCTCTGAGCGTCCACTAAACTGGAGAAGTCCCCAAGAGCGGACGAAGGAACCTTTACTCCCACGTCCTCCTTGGTTTCATACCAAATTCCTCCTTTCCCGGAGAGTCTAGAGGGAGGAAGGGCGAAAGTGGTCTTGCCCTGGTCCTTCCTTCGAGACATGAAATCTTGAAGCTTCTTGAAAGCCCTCTTGGGTCGAAAGCGACGTCTTCATTTCGATGAACTCAGGGGTCTTAACGGACTTGGAAGACGAAAGTTGAGAGGGGGAGGAGACCTAGGGCTGCCGGCTGGAACTTATCCCGAAGGATGAACGTAACAGCCTGACAAGAACCTTATAGTCCGAGACAGCTGAAGCTACAGGAGGTTCTTCTTCGACTGAACTCCGCCCTGGACTACTAAGTTCCCCTTCCTCCCTAAGAGGGAACTGGAGAACGTCCATCCGGAGAGGGCGTACGTCCGCAGTCTCAGGCCTGAACAAACGACTTCCGTTGATTGGAAGTACCCCGCGCTTCAGGTACGTGGAAACCGCCTACGACGATCCTTAGAAGGACGGACATCCTGCGAACGTAGCGCGTCCTTTGAAGCAACGGAACTGTCTTAGCAGACACGTCCCTACGAGAGGAAGCGCGAGCTTCCTGACGAGAGGCGCCAAAAGCGTCCTGCTTAGCCAAGCAAGCGTCCTGCTGAGCGTCCTGCCTCGTTCGAAAAGCGTCCTGCTTCGAAAGGTTCGAAGCGCCTGCGAGGAACGCAGTCTGCTTCGAACGCCGACGTCCTGCGAGCACCTCAAGCGCTGCCAAAGGGCGCAAACGTCCTGCTTCGAACGCCGAGCTCCTGGCGAGCATCCCTCAAAAAGCGCCCTGCCCAGAGCGCAAAGTCCTGCTTCGAACGCCGAGCGTCCTGGCGAGCGTCCTCTACAGCGAGAGGCGAAAGATCTACTCGGAGAACAAGAACAGTGACGATCCGGAGGTGGAGAGAGAGACGAACGAGACGAGAGAGAATGAGACTGCTTCGTCCTCTTGACGGGCAGCCTAACGTCCTTTCTACGCTTAGGCTCGACTGCTGCTGGGCGAGTCCTCTGAGCCATAAGAGACGTAATCTGGTCCTGAAGGGACACAAGATATCCTTCGTAGGTGACGAAGGAGCAGAAGAAGGGGGCAGGACTGACCCTTCCCGCGAGAAGGCGAGGGGCGAGGGGACGCCTCCTCCTTCTAGCAGTTACAGCTACCTGCCTCTCAGGTGAACACGCCCTGTGCGCGGAAACCAACGTCCTCGTCGTAGAAACTCTACCTCTCTTCTGAGGAGGAAAAGCGTCAATACGCGTCCTCCTTGACGAAAGTGGTGACATAGGACGTGAAGCGTCTCAAAACGAAAAGTCCTTTTCAACGGACGCGAGTTCTCTCCGAGCGCTCCACCCCTTGCGCGGGGAGGACGCTTCGGAGGACGAAAAGCAATCCTTCAGGACACGCGCTCGTGCGCGCTCCTTGGCAGCCTGGGACTTAGCAACAAGGCCTGCCGAAGGGACGCCAGATCGGTGGGGAGCCCCCGTAAACCCTCTTGCGGCTTTCGACATACCCATTCCCTGAGTCCTGGGAGTCCGATAGAGGTCTAGGCCTAGAGGCATTATGGGCCGATCTGACGCCCCCCCACCCTCAAACACTAGGGGTCCACTATCACAAACTTTCACAGGGCCAGTTTCTAAGGCCAACACTTTCGATTCAAGAGCGCGAATAGACTCAAGAATCAGAGAAAGGGTGTTACCTTCTCCAGACACAGTACTGGGGCCCGAAGGCAACAAAACAGGATTAGGTTGAGCAAAATCTACCGGTGTTAGAGGAGGAGAAATGTTACATTCCTTACCTTTCGTAGAACTGCTCTTGGAGGAAGACCTCCCTGACTCTATCGCGCTCCAATTTACGTCGATAGGTCTCATACATCTTCCATTTATCATCAGACAAATCCTTGCATTCATTACACCGATCACAACCAAGCAAACATGCCCCCTGCATTCCATACAAACTGTGTGAGGATCAACTGAAGGTTTAAGAAGCCTCACCTTACATTCACTCCTCACACACACTCTGAAACTTCCAGTACTTGATCCCGACATCATGTACACAGAAAAGCCAATCCAAAATCAAAAACCAATCCACTATTACGCGTGCCAATCCAACAATCCAGAGGTCGATACCAAAAGTCAATCCAGATAATTTAAAGCGAGATAAATCAAAAATCCTAGACGGAGGTACTGTAAACAGTTGTTTCCAGCACCGGCGACAGAAAAAAATATGACAGAAAATGGGAATGGTTCCTGATTATCCGCCTCCCAGCGGCGGGAATGGTACTACCACCTGGCCGCCCACTACGTGTGCCGCGAGTTTTGAAATTCTGTCGGACGTCAGAAATACAGCTATATATATATCTGACAGGTAAGTTTCATGAACAAAATCCTCGTCACCATGACTCAAACGCACCCCGCCGATCCCACAACATCTGCATCAACCGCCTCCTCTCATCATCACTAACATTCTCACTGACCTCAACTCTTCCTCTCAACTCATCATACTCCCAATCATCACTGCCTGTCATGCTACCTGTTATCACCTCCTCTCACTTCAACATATCTTGCATCTTCTGTACTCACCAACGTGTATAGCAACCCCACACAATCACCTTCACGTATACCCCGCACTTGTTTTTCCTAACCACTCGGCAATGAGGCTACAAAAACCCGCGGATTCTCCATATCCAAAATCCCGTCGTATACATGCATGCTTGCTCTTACTAACTTGCTCGCATCCACACCCTCAACCACGTATGTACACCTGTCACCTTTGACAATCCCAAGACTATCCGGCCTCGCAACTTTCACACTAACAACTTCTCCGACTTCTCGCAGCACCTTTACACTCTCTTTCACAATTAACGGCACCCCCTTCCATATTTTACTGGTTACCTCCCCATTTCTACCTAAGTACAACTCTCCACGTATGTTCCCTTCATATGCAACTCAACCATATTTGCTCTTGGACGGACCACTATCCCACACTTCCTCAAGAACCTGTACCCCAACAACATATCATACTTATCACTCACTCCCTCGATCACATAAAAGTCACTTTCATCCACCACTACCCCTCCGATTTCTACATTTTCACGCACCACCCTCACCACAGGCATACCCAAATTTCCTATTCCTCGTTCCTGCCCTTTACACTTCCCAATTTCACACTCACTCCGCAACTTGTCGCATCCATTCTTAAAAAGAACATTGACACTACACCCAGTATCAATCAAAGCAACCAAACACACCCCTTTGCATCTCACTTTTACACTCATACATTCATGAGCTCCATCCCCAAACCCTTTTTCAGTAACAATCCTTCACGCACATGCATCACTCCTACTACCCGCATACCGAGGACCCACCCAACTGAATCCCCTTCTCACCCTAGTTTCCGAACTCCCAGCCTGACTCACTCTTTTGCCTACACACACTCGCCACGTGACCTTCCATTCCACATTCAACACATTTTGCACGCTGTTCTTTACACATCCTAGCATAATGCCCGTTCTTCCCGCAGTTGCCGCAAACTATGTTCATATGGGTACCCCGACATCCACTAGCTATATGCCCTACCTGTCCACACCTATAACATTTAATATCCCTATCTTTCTTACACTCACTCACCAAATGCCCTGCCCTGTTTGCCCACACCCAAAGCACGCTCCTAACGCCCAACGACATTCATTCCTGTGTCCTGGCTTACACATCTATAACACTGATCTCGCTCACAACTAACTGACCCTACTCTTCCAACACTCGCACTCCTATCTCTTTTAGGGCTAAACTACACTCACATTACTTGCCCTAACACTCCTACTATCCACTCGCTCTGCCATTCGCCTTGGCCCTTCCAAAACTGCTTCCTATAGCTTTTAAACTCCGGTACAACCTCAGCTACTTCAGTCCTAACACTAACACTTCTACTCTCTTTCATACACCTATCTAACTCGTAATCCTCTACTATTTCTAAAATGTTGTTCCAGGTTAACCTTTCATTCGTCCATCGCATTTTCTCCTTACGTTTCAGATTTATAAACTCATATACACTCTGGTACAGTCGCCAACAACTTTCGCACTAACTCCTTACACTCATTTATCCCTTCGTCTCCAAACTTTTTCCTAGCTAATGTTTCTAACCTACAGACATACATCGACGACGACTCACTAACATTCATTCTTGCCTCCTCAAAATCTTGCTTCCTCCTATATCTAACGCATACTCCTTATCCTCTTTGCCTGTTCTACAATCCTAGCTTTTACACTCATTCGGCACATTCCCTACACTCATAATTACCCTATACAATTATTCAACAAAAATCCAGTCAAAACAAAAAATTACCCAACTCTCTTGCCGCCCAGAACTTCTGTTATCCCCATACTTTGCCTCACAATACCTCTCATATTCCTCAAAAAAGTCCCTTATGTCCCTACTACCATGTTCCTCGTATTGTGCACGTCGGGTACCTCTCTAATATACACAGCCTTTCATACTTCCCGCTCACTCTCACTCTCACTTTCGCCACTTTCGCTACTTCCATTGCTGACCCATTTTTCCCTTTCCCTTCACGAATACAGAGAATCCACTTCCATACTCACGTCCATACCCCTGACTACGCTCTTCTTACCCTTCTTCTTTCTACTTACCTGTTTCCACTCACACCGCTATCCAATCCATTCTCTCAGCCCTTTCCCCAATGTATTCTGACCTAGTCTCATCCTGTCCATCACCCTTACTAACCTTCTTTCCCTTAGTCTTCTTCTTTTCCTCAGCCACTTTCTTATTCTTGTCCTCAGGTTTATCCTTATCCTGTGTTTTCCCCCTTCTTTTTCCCTTACCTTAGCACAACCAATTTCCCCTTCCGTTCACTGTTCGTACACCCGCTTCATCCACTCGCATCTTGTTTTGCTTCCTTTACCACTCCTGGCCCGTCACAAGACCCAGTAGGCCCTACCTCCTACAGCTCCTCTCCCACGAATCCCTTCATCATTTCCTGCATCATCTCTTGCCACTGCATACATCATTACCCACAATTTTTTCATCCATTTTCTCAACCATTCTCTCTTCCGCTCCTTTCACCTCTTCTTTCATTTCCACTTTCGCACTCCTTAACATTCCTCTTTTTTCCTCTAACTCCCTCTTCTGCTCCTCACACTCTACCCTCAACCTCTCATTCTCCACTTCCAACCTTCCCTTAGCTTCCCTCGCCAACCTCGGCTCCTCCTTCAGCCTCTCTATCTCCTTCAACCCTTCCATCCTCACTTTCTCCACCAATCAAACAACTCGCTACCCAATTGCCCTGCAGCTGCCGCACCAACAGTCCCTGTTCGGGTGCCAAAAAATAATGTGGCGGGATCACAAGCTAGAAAAAAGCAAGTGCAAAATCCCCCCCCACATTAACCTAAACGCTCCACCTGCCAAAATCCACCCTTAGTCACACTTTCTTCTTTACACAACAAATACACGCAGGACAATTGACCTACACCTATACAAAAACAAAAACAACACAAAATACACGTACTTACCAACACTCCAGATACTCCAGGCTATTGGTTGAGGTCACAGAAATACCAACAACAACACAAAAAATCACATATAACAACAAAACACAACAAAAGACCACTGCACAAACAACACAACAGCACAGGCACAACAACTCTAAGCAAAAAAAAAAAAACTAACTTAACAGCAACTATACAACAAAACAAAACACAAAAAACAATAATTTCCAATCCTTCAAATAACTGCTTCCGACACCACTAACTCTCACCAGCTCTCACCAAAGACGGACTCCAAAAACACTCAAAACACAGAACTCTAACAATCAACAGGACCAGCAGACAGCCCAGAACCTACCAACAACCAATTCAGTCATTAACTATCCATACAGCAATTACCCTCTCTCTCCTCTATCTCTCTCTCTCTTCTATCTCTCTCTCTCGCTCTCTTCTCTCCTCTCTCTCTCTCTCTCTCTCTCTCTCTCTCTCTCACAGACGTTGTCAAATGGAACTTCATAACTCCTCCATAATAAATGTCAAGATACCTAGTGACCTCTTCTGCCTCTACAAGTCCAACACTCATAGAATCTGACCTAAATTCTCTAAAGGCACTGTGAGCTTCCGATTCATTGTTGAAAATTATCCAGATTTCAAAAAAACCATAATTGTTGCCAAGTTTATTCCGTAATTCTTTGATGTTCCCAAATTCAAAAAATTCATTAAATATTGTGTCATAATTCCAGTCTAAAGGGACTGGTTTCACATGCAGAATGTTTGTAACAATGAGGTAATTTGAAAAAGGCTCCAAAGTTACAATAGAGGAATTACCAGTTTTTTCCTTTTCTTTATCCTTGCCTAAGATGTCAACCGAAGGTCTAAATAATGTCGCCATAAGACGAAGAATTGATGATTCGTCCAGGTAGCCCCCCACCCACCATGGAGCCACATTTAGAGGACAGTGTTATCCCATACAGGGCTGCCCTAGGGGTATCACTCAGTGCTTGATGCGTCATGATGTCCGTCGAGATCAGACCCAGCACACTAAGAGCAGGGTTTGACATCTAAACTTTCCCCTCACTCGACCACGTTAGGTACTTGAGTTCTTCTATGGGTGAGGAGGCATGCCAACCATCCTCACCCTCCATCAAATCCAATGAACAAGTCCAAATCATGTCCAAAACCAATCCAAAAGTCATCAACATAAAATCCGTACCTTATAGGGGAAAGAAGCAGAAGGATGAAAAGTTTTTAGTAAAAGGAAAAGGATTAGATTAGATTATAAAATTTTTGGCACATAGCCAAGCGCCGAAGCCGAGGGGCCATTCAGCACATATATATCTTAATAAAAAAAGTCACTGTCGTACAAACAAACATACACACAACCGATCTAACATACAAATCATTCACTCATAAAAACCAAACAAGAAACCTAAAACAATTAAAAGAAAATTACAATTCATAAAAAAGATTATTTTTTAAAAATGACATTAGTTGCTCTGCCTGAGCACCTTCACCTAAAATGTCGGCAAGAGACTTATTTGCCAGCAAACAAGCTCTACGTTTGTTTTCAAAACGAGGGCACTCCACCAAAATATGCACCACAGTCAAATCCACATGACAGGTGGAACAGCGAGGAACCTGCCTATCCGCTCCACTCATCATTAGATACCCATGAGTATATTTAGTGTGGCCAATACGTAATCTAGCTAAAACTATCTCAGACCTTCTATCTATCCGGCTATGAGGCCAAGGATGAACAGAAGGCCTAATCGATTTCAATTTAAGATTATTATCTAAAGTAGACCAGTGGCCTGCCACTGGTTCTCTACAATAAAAATCGAATGGTACTTTTAAAATCAGAAACAGGGACGCCCATGTTGGAAATGTGCCTAAGCCTAGTTGCAGCCTTAGCAGCAGCGTCGAGAATGTAGTTCCCACCGGGCATCAGAACTCAGCTGGCTGAGCCCTAAGCCCCCCATCCTCAGCAGGCTTCAGCATCTGGGGGGTCTTGGTCTTTGTTTCATAGAGGAACTCTGCAGATCCTCAAGAGACCTGCTATTTCCTCTCTTGGGAACCCTAGTATGGTGTTGGGGATATAGGTGGAGATGATGGAGTACGGGGTCTCTTATTTCTAAGAGGCACTGTCTCTGCAGCATGCACCTGAGCCTTACGAGGTGCATTGAACAAGGTGTCATTCTGGGACATACCCAGATCAGGCAGTGAAGCTGCCAGTGAGGCTTCTACATCAGAAGCCCGAGAGACCTCCCAGAAGCCCAGAGGAGGCCCATCGGGAGGAGTCAAAGGAGCCTTCTTGGATGAAGGCGGAGATGCTGAATGTACTTCCAGCTCAGAAGGGGATAGCTGAAGCTTTGGCTTTGAAGTTGGAATCCTAAATTGATCTTTATTTGATTTTCCAATTTTCACTACATCACTATATTGAGGTCTTGGGAACAAGTTTTTTTGCCTGGCCAATACTTAGATGTTCAGCATGTGCTTTGTCTATGGCTGCCAATTCTTTTTGAAAATGACCTCGCATTCCTTATGCTTGCATTATTGATTTCCCTTACAATTTATACATAATATTGGATTGGAACATTCGCCTTCATGCTTTTGTAATGAGCAGGCAGCACATAACTGGTTTCTAGTACACACCTTTGATGAGTGACCGTACCCAAAACAAATGAAGCATTGGAGTGGTCTATGCTTAAAAGGTCTAACATGAAATCTCTCCTTGTCAACATATACATAATTAGGAACTTGATCATTATTAAAAGTGAAAATAATCATTCTAGACCTTGGAACCTTGAAAATCTTCCACACTTTATCATCACACATTTCCAACAATTCAATTCCTCGTCAGATAGTTCATATAGGTCTTGACTGAATACCACTTCCTTAGCGTAACTAAAACTATAGTGTGGTTTGACCTCTTTAATCATATTAGTATTTTTCAGCTTAGAGATCATGTGACCTTGTCTATAAGACTTTGCATGAACCAAAAAACTGTTCTTTCCAAATCTAGTAATATCTGAGTTGGTCATTGTTCCTACCAATGTTCTCAAATGTTTCCTGAAGTAAAAAAAAAGATTACAAAAGTCTGATTTTGTTGAAACAATCAGCCACCTGGCTGGTAGAGGTGTCCTCCTCACCTTACGTTTCCCATCTGTAGTTTCCCGACTGACTCTAGCTGGATAAAAGGAATCTACTTCAATATTCTGGGGTATTTTATGAATTAATACACACTAAGTTTTCCTTAGATGAACACTTGAAAGCATTCACAGCATTTTTATAAGTAGTAAACTCAATCCAAACCCTCCAAAATGCAAAATCTTCAGTTTCACAATACTTAATGACTTTAATTTCACCATACCTTCCAAACATTTCCATAAAAGCAAAACAATTTAAATCTGAGGAAAGAGAATCAACATAAAGGATTCTCTCACCACTGCTAGAGCTTTCCATAGCCACATTCAATGTCTTGTCATGGGTCGTCTTCTGTACAATTGAATTTTCTTTAGGAATGTCCTTGTTCGTGCCAGAGGTCGAAGAGGAGGGTAGTGTCAGGAGGTCGCATTGTCCGGGGGAGTTTACTGCAGGGTCATTAACCCTTTAACGCTGATTGGACGTATTAAACGTAGACATAAATTGTTGGTCGGGTGCCGATTGGACGTATGGTACGTCGATAAAAAAAAAGTTTTTTTTAAAATTCGCGGAAAAATACTTAATAGGCCTACCAGGAAAAAAAATTTTGAATCACGCGCCTTGGGGGATGCTGGGAGCTCACGGATCAAGACGTTGTCTTGTTTACAATCGTTACCCAGGCGCGCAAAAAGTATCAGTGACACATCTCAAATTATTTCATCACTGACATAATTTTTGCACCATTTTAAATTAGCCGTTACATGGAGTATTATATATGAAAATGTGTGCAATTTCATGTAGAATACAAAAAAAATACTCATGATTGTAGCTTTTATCAGTTTTGAAATATTTTCATATAAATAACGATGTGCCAAAATTTCAACCTTCGGTCAACTTTGACTCTACCGAATTGGTCGAAAAACGCAATTGTAAGCTAAAACTCTTATATTCTAGTAATAGTCAATCATTTACCTTTATTTTGCAACAAACTGGAAGTCTCTAGTACAATATTTCGATTTCTGGTGAATTTATGAAAAAATACTTTTTCCTTACGTCCGCACGGTAACTCTTCCGAAAAAATCATAAATTTTTTTGTGCGATTGTCGTAATTGTATCACTAACATGATAACCCTCATAATACTGTAAGGATATATTTGTTTAAAAAATGTTGATGTGGGTTGGAGCGAGTTGTAACTTATTGCGCATCTGGAATATCTTTTGTCTTACCATATCTCAGTGTCGCACGGTTAGCGGGAGAATGCGAACTGCCGTAAAATGTTCTAACCACAATGGTACTGCCTTTTGTGTTGAGTGGTGGTGGCAGGTGTTATTCTTTTGGATGTAAACACGAGAATGAAGTCTGTGACATGTAAGGTGGCAAGTGATGGGATATTTGTGTTTGGCAATCTCCTACTGGGGTTCTAGGCCTGTGATAGTGAGGCCATTGAAGTTAGTGCAATACAGTGTATTATGGATGTTATATGATACGTATTTCAATTGGAATTGCCCTTATTGGTAATTGGATTCTATGTATATATACAGTAATGTTTAATGATATGAGTACATTTAATTTGATGGCTGAGTGCTTTAGTGGCTACAGTACCATAATTTTATAGTGGTATTTTTATTTACATTGCTATAAACAGTTATTGTTAGACATACACATATCAATATGGATTGTTCATGTACTTTACTAGAAGGTTTGTATTAAGGACAAATATTTTTTTCATAATGAAATTGGGAAAATTCAAAATTTGTATGGCTGGTTGGATTGTATTATTTTTTATTACATGGAATATGATATTGTTATGATACAATAAAGTTTGTTCATACTTACCTGGCAGATATATATATAGCTGTATTCTCCGAAGTCCGACAGAATTTCAAAACTCCCGGCACACGCAGTGGTCGGCCAGGTGGTAGTACCCAGTCCCGCCGCTGGGAGGCGGGCGTAAGGAACCATTCCCCATTTTCTGTCAGATTTTTCTAGTGCCACTGTCTCCTGAGGGGAGGTGGGTGGGCACTTTGATTATATATATCTGCCAGGTAAGTATGAACAAACTTTATTGTATCATAACAATATCATTTTGTTCATGAATCTTACCTGCCAGATATATATATAGCTGAATCCCACCTTTGGAGGAAGGGGGAGACAGATTCGATTTTGGGAAACAATTTCATATATATGATTGATATTTTGGTTCCTTAACTGTTAGCATAGCTGACTTCGTGAGTACCGTCACCCAAGTCTGCTTCTGCTTTACTAGAGACTCCAGCTAGGTAGTGACCTGTGAAGCTGTTGAGTTCTAGAGGATCTGTCTACGGGGGCGTGACCACAATGCAACTAGATCCTATATTATAGACCTCCAATTTCGGTACTGCATTCCTAGAGGTGCCAGCAAGGACGTGACCTGTGTAGCTGGTGCGCTCTAATGAACTGTCACGGGGAGCGTGACCACAATGTGACAGATCATATAGGTGTTGTTTAGACACCGAATGCTGTTAATGCTTCACTGGAGGTGCCAGCAAGGACGTGACCTATTGTAGCTGGTGCGCTCCAGATGATTTGTCACGCGGTAGTGTTTTGTCAATGAGAAATCATACGCGTACGCGATAGAATGAACACTCATGGCATTCTCACTATACTTCACTACACTACTAAAACTTTCCAATGCAAACATGATTCCAGGCTACGCAAAGATTTAAGAATCACAGATAGGGTATTACCCTCCAAAGACACTATTGTAGGGCCCGAAGGCATCACAGGTCTTTGGAGGGATAAATTCTACTGGACGGGTAACTTGTGTTACACGCCTGGAGGAAGACCTCCTTACACTATCACGTTCTAGTTTACGTACCTATGATTCATAAGCCTTCCACGCAGAATCAGACATATTTTCACACTCGTTGCAGCAGTCATCAAACATACAAACATGTTTCCTACAATTCGCGCACACTGTATGAGGGTCTACCGAAGTTTTCGGTAGCCTAACCTTGCATTCTTCCACACAACATACTCTGGCCTAGTCGAACTAAATCCAGACATCGTAAGTTTAAGGAAAAATCAAGCCAAAATAAAAACAATCCACAATTAGCGTATGCCTAACCACCGATCCTAATCAAATAACCAAAAATCAATCAGGATACTCAAGTGACCAAAAGAGTTCCAAAATCCAATGACGGAGGTGCAGAAAACACTTGTTGTCTGCACCGGCGACAGAAAATGGGAATGGTTCCTTACGCCCGCCTCCCAGCGGCGGGAATGGGTACTACCACCTGGCCGACCACTGCGTGTGCCGGGAGTTTTGAAATTCTGTCGGACTTCGGAGAATACAGCTATATATATATATCTGGCAGGTAAGATTCATGAACAAAATATATATTTCAGGTTGAAACCTATAGTTGGCAATAAAAACTGTTACTACTTATGGTCCATCCTTAAACATCCCAGGACATTTCAACTTCAACCGCCATGGGTGTGCAAGAGGAACTCGTCGCCCTGAAGAGGAAGAGGGCAATCAGCAAAGGGAAGTTCACCAGGAAGGTAACTATGTGCAATGAAGGAATCAATAGAGGTGATGATTTATCAGTGTTAACGAAGAACTATGAGGAAATGGCTGAAGCCTTTAAATGCCTAGAGTATCAAAATGATGAACTGATACAATTTATATATGAAAATGAGGATAAGCTAGCCGATAGTAATTTAGAAGCAGCCGCCCAGCAATATTTTCTAGATAGTGAAAGATTAAAATGTGAAGTAAGTGCAAAAATATTCAAAGGTGTCCAGGATGTAAAGGCAACAGATAAATCAAAGGTTAAAGTAAAGAAATTTGAACCACCAATGTTCGAAGGTAATTTAAGAAACTATCCAACTTTTAAGGAAGATTATGAGAATTTAGTTAAGAGTATATACGGTACTGATCCATATGCTCTCAAAATGTGTCTAGGTGGAGAAGCACTTCAAGCAGTGAAGGGCTCAGAGGGTAATTATGATGAAATGATTCAACGTTTGGATGATAAATTTGGGAATTCAAGAAAGATTGTAGACTTAAGTGGTTGGTGAGCTTAGATCTCTAAAGAAAATTTATGATGATGATACCAAAGGATTTATTAAAATGGTCGATCAGGTTGAGCAATGTTGGCTTGATTTAAAAAAGGTAAATCTCTCTGATGAACTTAATAGTGCAAACGTTGTCAGCCATATAGAAAAGGTTTTACCTTCACTTCAAAAGAGAGAATGGGTAATTAAAGCAGATGAGGTATCAGTAACTAGCAATCTGTTTCCTGAGTTGTTGAAGTTCTTACAGAAGGAGAGAAAAATTTTGGAATATATGAATTCTATGTTAGGAGTAGCGGCAGTGATAATAAGGCAACAGTCCATCATGTTGACAGCACAGTTGAGAATGAATCGGAATTGATAAAATTGGTGAAAAAAATGGGGGAAGAACAAAGTATAAAAAATAAGGAATTTGAATCTTGTATTGTTAACTTGACAGAAATGGTGAAAGGTATTAAACCTAAGGCAGACAGTAAGGGGATAGGATGCCTGTTACACAATTCAATTGGTCATGATATAACAGAATGTTATAAATTCAATGGTTGTGGTAGCAAAGAAAGATTTCAGATTATAAAGGGTAATGGAATATGTTTTAGGTGTCTAAGGGGATATCATCCTGCTCGTAGCTGCAAGGTGGGTACATTGTGTGATGTCATTATTGAAGGTAAAGGGCCATGCAATCGTAATCATCATCCACTGTTGCATTCCGATAGAGTAGAAAATAGTATTCACAAAGCGATATCAGAAAAGGGATTTGCAGTGTTGTTGAATATCAGTATGATGAATAGTAAGAACATGCCTGTTAATGTACTGTGGGATCCAGGAGCGGATATTTCATTTATAACAAATAGGATGGCTAAGAAATTGGGTTTAAGTGGAAAGCATATAAATTTATCCATGATCAAAGTGGGGAATGCGGTTGAATATCACTCAAGCAACGAATATTGTGTACCACTAATTGATAAGTCTGGTAAGGTTTGGAATGTGAATGCTGTTGGTATTAATGAAATAACAGCCAAAATCAAGAAAGTAGACTTATCCAGGGTATCTGAACTTTTTGAGGGAATATCAAACTTAGAGCTGAATCGCCCACATGGGGAAATTGATATGCTTGTTGGTGCTAATTATTGTGAAATAATGCCAAGGGTTGTTGAAACAAATAAGGGTCTCCAGTTGCTAGAAAATCAGTTTGGGCTCAGCATACGTGGTAGACATGATGAAATTACCAATCAAGTTAATACTAGTAACCATGTGTTTGTGAGAATTCATAAACTTTCAAGTTCAGTAAATTTGAATGAAATCAGTATTGAGCCAACAGAAAATCTTAAGGATCAGTTAGATAAATTTTTTGCCATAGAAGAAATGGGAACAAGGTGAATCCACAATGTATCAAATGTATGTGCATAGGGTTGTCCTGGACCCAATTATGTAAGTTTGAAAGAAGAAAAGGAAATGAAATTGACTGAGGAAGGATTAATGTATGACGAGAAACAGAAATGCTGGGTTGTAAGGTATCCTTGGATAAGAGATCCAAATCATTTGAAAAATAACATAAAGGTAGCAAATGACAGGTTAAGAACAACAGAGAATAGATTAAGGAAACTTGGGAATGAGTATGCAATAAAATATCAGAAAGAGATTGAAGATATGGTTAGAAGGGGAGTAGCTAGGAAATTAACCAATAAGGAGATTCAAGAGTACAATGTGCAATTCACTATATTCATCATCATGAGGTGTTGAAGCAAGAATCTAGTTCAACCCCAGTGCGCATGTCTTCAATTCTTCAGCATCTTATATGGGACAGAAGTTAAACGATTTTTGGGCTAAGGGGCCTGATATTTTGAACAGTTTGCTGGGAGTGTTGTGTAGATTTAGGCAAGATAATATAGCCATAGTGGGTGACATAGCAAAGATGTACCATACTGTAAAACTCAGCACACTAGATGAATATATACATAGATTTGTATGGAGGGACTTGGATGATAGTAGGCCATCTGATCAGTATGTTCTTACCACAGTAACATTTGGAGATAGGCCCAGTGGTACTATAGCTATGGTAGCTTTGAGACATGCAGTAGAACAATTCGGTAAGGAATCCCCGGATGTGCAAGATATGATTCTTAATAATACATATGTAGATGATATACTGTATTCTACTGCATGTCCATCGAGAATGCAATCAAATTAATACAAGATACTGAAAGGGTATGTCTCAGGGAAGTTTCAGAATAAAGCACTTGATAGTCAGTGGGCATTATGAAAACTGCAATATAAGAATAATAGAATCTGATAGTGAGAAAATCTTAGGTTTAAAATGGAATCCTATAGATGACTATTTTTCCTTTGCTTGTAAGACTGAACTTTACACCAAGAATAAGAAAGGTTAGGAGTGGTCCAAATTTAGATATAGGTGAATTTGATTATAAATTTCCAGAAATATTAACACGCAGAAGATATTGAGTCAAATTGCATCGTTGTATGATCCATTAGGTTGGTTATACCAGTATTACTCAAAGCTAAGATCTTGATGAGATCCATGATTTCCAAAAGTAACTCGAATGGTGGTGGAATCAAGTGGGATGATCCACTTGATGATTCCATGATGAACGAATGGAAAGCATTTTTCAAAGAATTGTATGGACTGGAGTCATTAACTTTTAGAAGACCCTTAAAGCCATCTAATGCTTTTGGTAAGCCGAACCTAGTAATATTTTCTGATGGTAGCACGTAAGCATATGGGGCTTGTGCATATGTGAGGTGGCAAATCAGTGATAATAAGTTTAAATCAAGTCTGATAATGGCAAAAAAATAAGATTGCACCAGGAAACAAATGTCTATTCCTTGTCTGGAATTATGTGGTGCTCTCATAGCTGCTAGGATGAGAGAACTCCATAGTAAAGGAGTTTTCATGGGAGTTTGAGTCAGTTTATACCATAGTTGACTCAACAATTGTAAGATCACAAATTCAAAAGGAGTCCCATGGATTCAACACATTTGTTGCTGTACGCATTGCAGAGATACAAATAAAAAACTGGATTTCAAGGGAATGGTGGTGGGTGATTCATTCAAAATGTTGCAGATATGACCTCTAAACCGTGTAGTCCAGAAAAAATTGGTGAAAATTCTGCCTGGCAAAATGGACCAAAATTCCTAACATTACCAATTTCAAAATGGCCTATCAAACAAAATCGTGAAAATGATTTACTGATAGAGTAGGTGTTGTCATGGCTGTTGCTAAAGTAAGTCAGAACCATGTTATACACATGATTGATGTTAATAGATTTAGTGATTATTACAAAAACTACTAAGAGTTACATGCAGGGTAATGAATGTTTTCAAATGCGATCCTTTAAAGGGCATGCTGAGGGAACCAACAGTTTCAAGGAATTTTATTGAAAGCGAACTAATGTGGGTTAGAGAGATGCAAAGGGACATGACTGATTGGAAAGTGAGGTTCAGAAGATTAGGACCTTCAATTAAGAATGGAGTCATAGTAGTAGGACAAAGAATTTCTAAGTGGCTAAAGGAAAATTGGAATAGAGAAGACTATATGTTGCTACCAGCAAATCATCCAGTTACTAGATTGTATATATCATATGTACATGGGGTTGACCATGCAGGCATAGACTACTTTGGCAAAATTACAAAGAAAATTCTGGGTTCAAGGGGCCAGAAAAATAATAAAGGCAATAAAAAATCAATGTGTGACATGTAAGAAGTTAACAAAGAAATTAGAAGACCAATGCATGGGTCAAATGAGGATAGAAAGAATGAAACCTGCTCCACCTTTCTATTACACACCCATAGATTTGTTTGGACCCTTAACAATAAGAGACACGGTTAAAAAGAGAACTCATGGTAAAGCCTTTGGTGTTATATTTAACTGTTTAGTTACTAGAGCTGTTCACTTGGATTTGGCTGAAGGATACAGTACTGATGATTTTTCGACCACCATTTCAAAGGTTTATTGCTATTAGAGGAGCTCCTAAAGTTATTATTATTCAGATAAGGGGACTCAGTTGATATCAGCAAGCAAGAAAATAAAAACCATTGGAGAAAAGGAAGGGGTAACTTGGATCTTTAATATGCCTAGTGATGCACCTTGGTATAATGAGGCAAGTGAAGCACTGATCAAATCTGTCAAAAGGTGTCTTTGTATTAGTGTGAGAGATTCTGTGTTGAATTTTGGAGAGTTACAAACTGCTTTGTTTGGTATTGCTAATCTGATGAATGAAAGACCAATTGGAACAAAACCTGGATTTAGTTTACAGTTGGGGGGTTACCTCTGTCCCAATGATCTGTTGCTTGATCGGTCCACTTGCTTTTGTCCAAGTGGGATGTACGATATTAGTGGGGATCACAAAAGGAGATTAAAGTTTATACAAAGTATAACAGAATCCTTCTGGAAAAAGTGGCAACGAGACTATTTTCCATCATTGTTAATCAGGCAGAAATGGCATACAACAAGGAGGAATGTAAGAGTTGGAGATGTGGTACTTGTGCAAGATAGTAATGTTGTGAGAGGGGCACGGAAACTAGCACAGGTAATTAGAGCTAATCCAGGACAAGATGGCATTGTCCGAGATGTTGATTTAAGGTATAAGCATGGGAAGGGATATGATGGTGAAGTGGATAAGATTATGTGTAGATCAGTACACAGGTTGGTGGTGTTATTACCAATAGAAGAACAATGTAATCATACATGTTTACCCTATTGGATAGGGTATCGGTAATTTGTCACTAATGGTGGGGGAGTGTATCACTCACATGATAAACCTCATAATACTGTAAGGATATATTTGTTTAAAAAATGTTGATGTGGGTTGGAGCGAGTTGTAACTTATTGCGCATCTGGAATATCTTTTGTCTTACCCATATCTCAGTGTCGCACGGTTAGCGGGAGAAAGCGAACTGCCGTAAAATGTTCTAACCACAATGGTACTGCCTTTTGTGTTGAGTGGTGGTGGCTGGTGGTGGCAGGTGTTATTATTGGGGATATAAACACAAGAATGAAGTCTGTGACATGTAAGGCCGGCAAGTGATGGGATATTTGTGTTTGGCAATCTCCTACTGGGGTTCAAGGCCTGTGATAGTGAGGCCATTGAAGTGAGTGCAATACAGAGTATTATGATGTATATGATACGTATTTCAATTGAATGCCCTTATTGGTAATTGGATTCTATGTATATAATACAGTAATGTTTAATGATATGAGTACATTTAATTTGATGCCGAGTGCTTTAGTGGCTACAGTACCATAATTTATAGTGGTATTTATTTACATTGCTATAAACAGTTATTGTTAGACATACACATATCAATATGGATTGTTCATGTACTTTACTAGAAGGCTTGTATTAAGGACAAATATTTTTTTTTCTAATGAAATTGGGAAAATTCAAAATTTGTATGGCTGGTTGGATTGTATTATTTTTATTACATGGAATATATATATTTCAGGTTGAAACCTATAGTTGGCAATAAAAACTGTTACTACTTATGTCCATCCTTGAACATCCCAGTACAGTAATGTTTGCACCATTTTAAATTAGCCGTTACATAAAGTTTTATATATGGAAATGTGTGCAATTTCATGCACAATACAACTAAAAACAACCCATGGTTGTAGCTTTTATCAGTTTTGAAATATTTTCATATAAATAACGATAAGTGCCAAAAGAAAAATTCAACCTTCGGTCAAACTTTGACTCTACCGAAATGGTCAAAAAACGCAATTGTAAGCTAAAACTCTTCTATTCCAGTAATATTCAATCATTTACCTTCATTTTGCAACAAATTGGAAGTCTCTAGCACAATATTTCGATGTATGGTGAATTTATGAAAAAAAAATATATATATATTTTCTTACATCCGTGCGGTAACTCTTCCGAAAAAAATCAGAAATTTTTTTGTTCGATTGTCGTAATGTTTGCACCATTTTAAATTAGCCATTACATAAAGTTTAATATATGAAAATGTGAGCAATTTCATGTAGAATACAACAAAAAATAATTGAAGGTTGTAGCTTTTCTCATTTTCGAAATATTTGGATATAAATCACAATAAATAGAAAAAAACCCCCGTTTGGTCAAATTTGACTCTATCGAAATGGTCAAAAAACTTAATTGTAAGCTAAAACTCTTACAGTCTAGTACTATTCAGCCATTTATCTTCATTTTGAAACAAATTGGAAGTCTCTAGCACAATATTTAGATTTATGGTGAATTTAAAAAAAAAACTTTTCTTCCCTCCACGCGCGGATTCTCCGCCGCAAATCTCCGAAATGCGTATGTTGCATTCTCGTAATATTTGCTCCATTTCAAATTAGGCGTTTCATAGTGTTTTATATATGAAAATGTGCGCAATTTCATGTAGAATAAAACGAAAAATATTGAAGGTTGTAGCTTTTCTCATTTTCGAAATATTTGCATATAAAAAAAATACACAAAAAAATTCGACATTCAGTCAAATTTAACTCGTCCGAAATGGTCGAAAACTGCAATTGTAATCTAAAACTCTTACAGTATAGTAATATTCAATCATTTATCTTCATTTTGAAACAAATTGGAAGTCTCGAGAACAATATTTAGATTTATGGTGAATTTTTGAAAAATACAAAAAATTTTATGTCCGCGCGTTATGAATTCATGCATCCTTTTGTGATAATATTTTCTCTGTGTTGCTTTGATCGTTTTACAATGTGTTGTATACCAAGATGATTGCAATTTAGTGTACAATACAACGAAAAAAATCAACTTGTTAGCTTAAACCGATTTGCTCACAGCGCAATTTGAATACAATTACAGGCAGTCCCCGGGTTACGACGGGGGTTCCGTTCTTGAGACGCGTCGTAAGCCGAAAATCGTCGTAAGCCGGAACGACGCTTGGAAATATGTCTTAAACTAATAAAAAGTTATAAAAACCTTACTTGTAATCCTTTGGTTTACACTACATGTCGTTTCCTGTAGTTTTATGTACAACCTGGAGTTTATTTTCATAAAAGAATGCTGGTTCTTGAAGGTAAAAACTATTGTAATCCTCTGGTGACACTACATTCTTGAAGTTTTATGTACAACCTGGAGTGATTTTGCAAAATCTTGAGGGCTACAAGAACAGCTGATTACTATTTACGTATCATATAGACTAATTAAAGTAAATGTATCTTTAAATAGGCTTATATATTAGTATCAACAAAACATTTCCTGCCATGAGTCAGAGGCCGTTTAATGAAACGAACACTTCTCTGTCCTATCTGTTCAGAAAATAAACGTTACGTCAATCCCCGAGACCATTGTTGCCAAAGCGTCTCTCTCTCTCTCTGCTCTCTCTCTCGTCTCTCTCTCTCTCTCTGATCAAATTACATTGGAAACTTGACATACGATTGCCCTAATATACGAATGTTTTGAGATATAACAGAAAATTTGCGAAAATACAAGCTTTGATATACAACGAAATATTTGAGATACGATTTTGCGATGAGTGTTAGTTGTATAGGCGACCGATAAATGGCGTTCAGTCTGTTTGTTTGTTGGTGCTGCATGTTAACACGTCGTTGTTTAGTTCGTTGTATTTGCGCCTATTTTTCGTGTTATTTTGTCTATTTTATTATTAACCATGGGTCTCAAAGCTAAAGACAAAGCAGGTGATAAGAAAAAACCCAAGAAAATGATTTCGATGGAAGCAAAACATGAAATTATAGCAAAGCATGAACGTGGCGTTCATATCGTCGATTTGGCAACGAGTATGGTCGAAATCCTTCTACAATATCCACGATCATCAAGCAGAAGGAAGCTATAAAAACCCCCGAGACCATTGTTGCCAAAGCGTCTCTCTCTCTCTCTCTCTCTCTCTCTCTCTCTCTCTCTCTCTCTCTCTCTCTCTCTGATCAAATTACGTACTGGATAATGTCTCTCTTTGGATACTTCGATTTTGCCAAATATTGAGGGCTACAAGAACAGTTGATTACTATTTACGTATCATATAGACTAATTAAAGTACTAAACGTATCTTTAAATAGGCTTATATTATTAGTATCAACAAAACATTTACTGGCATGAGTCAGAGGCCGTTTAACGAAACGAACACTTCTCTGTCCTTAACAAATCGGAGCGTCGGAAGACGACGCTCTCTCTCTCTCTCTCTCGTCTCTCTCTCTCTCTGCTCTCTCTCTCTCTCGTCTCTCTCTCTCTCTCTCTCTCTCGTCTCTCTCTCTCTCTCTGATCAAATTACTGGATAATGTCTCTCTTTGGATACTTGGAATTTGCGTTGTAATCTAACCAGAAACTTCGTTTTGTTATTATTACTGGAAACAAGCAATGATTTTTTCATTATTTGCGCTTTTGGACTGTTATATGTAAACTAGTATGTACTCATTCGCTCGGAAACTAGTTCCGCATATGAGGCGTCACTAAAAAACATAGAAAAATACAACATAAAAAGTGTCGAAAATCATCATAATCTCAAAATTTTTGTTGTAATCTAACCAGAAACTTATTTTATTAATATACTGTGCTAAACTATAAAGGATTTTTATCATAGTATGCGTTTTTTTAAAAGCGTCGTTAACTCGGAGCGTCGGAAGCGTCAGCGTCGTAACCTCGGAACAAGCGTCGTAACCCAGGACGGATTTTTCCATTGAATATTTAAGAAAAAGCGTCGTAACCTCGGAACGTCGTAAGCCGGAACCGTCGTAACCCGGGGACCGCCTGTATATATGAAACTTTTTCTTCGCACTATCATATATCGCATTATTTATATATGATAATGATATTTATTTTTATTTCTGATGGTTGCATACTAAACTTCAGGCAATGACAAAAAAGGAGCCAAAAATGAACTCTTAATCTTGAAAACTAAGCGCGCTGTGATTTAAAAAAAAAAAAAATTTCCTGCTTCGGCGCTCACTCTGAGACCCCATTGGCATACGGGAGAAGATTTTTATTATACCCCTTCGGCGTTAAAGGGTTAATCATTAATCCGTGAAGAGAAATTTGAAAAACCTACTGCAAATCAGGCAGAAAACCAAGCCCACCGCACCAGCCCCTCTCTCACCAAAGAAACTCAGCAGAGACTGACTCCCACATGTCCACTTCCTACCCTACCCCGAAGGGACAGCTCTGCCATAACATGAGTGGCTCAAGTGTAAGCAAAACCCGCTTGATAGGACTGAGGGCATAACTAGTATGCAATCATCCCCATTTATGTTACAATAGAGGGCATACCAGAAAGAATGCCGAGAGTCCTACCGTAGAGACTATACCTCCCGGATTCCGCAGGCAAGTCCCCCATAGGTAGTTCCGCCCCGATAGTCTCTCTGCCATTTGGATCAAGAAAGAGCCAATAAGCATAAGCCTAGCCCCTGCCCAACCTGTAAGAATGTTTTAGTGAAGAGGGCGGGACAGCTAGGTTGAGCAACTGAGTTAAAGATAGTAGAAGAGTAGAAACAAATTTAAGTAAGAGAAAAATTGAGACTTGGATTCGAACTGGGAGATATTTCTCCCAGTTCGAAAGCCCTCTTGCCCGCTATGCATTTTCAGCCGTCAGCTGAAAATGCGTAACTTCGTCAAGGCAGTCTCAAATCAAGAGGGAGAGGAGCTGCTGGCTCCTCTGTCTTAGGTGGTGAGCTATTAATGGGGTCTCCAGAAAGAGGAGCTGCTGGCTCCTCTGTCTTAGGTGAAATGTTTTTATTGGAGTCTCCAGAAAGAAGTAATGGAGTGGCTAATAGCTCCTCAGAGGTATATGGTAAGGCTGCCATTGGCAGCTCTAAGGTTGATGTTGGAGATGGACTCAAAGGTCCATCTAGGGTGGAGGAATTTTGTTCCTCTTGAGAAGACAATGGATCCGAGATGACTGTCTTAAAGCTGTCTACTCTAGAGTTTAAGCTTTTACTATTAGGAAGTATAATACAATCATCACTTCCAAGATCTCTTGTTCAATTGAGTTCTAGGATTTGAATTATTATTTGATGAATTGTTTTGCATTTCTCTTCTTTTGGAGACTGCAGCAAAGGTGCAAATTCCTGGGTTAAAGCTGCTTGCTACCTTCTTTTTTGCTTCAAAGAAACTAGTACGTTCTTTGGTCTTGACAGCCATTATTTCTTTTTCAAAGAGATATCTCTCGCATTTTTTATCTGATGCTGGATGTTCTCCTCCACAGTTCACACATTTTGGAGCATTGCTACATGGTCCACGTGACTCCTGTCCACAGTTTACACATATTTCAACCTCACCCTTTGCTTTCCTACAGCAAAATGTATTCACATGGCCATACATTTGGCAGTGAAACATTGCCCAGGTGAAGGAATATATGGCCTAAGTTTAAATTGATACCAAGCCTCTGAAAGTATCTCTGGGAGTTTCAAGGAATCAAATGTTAGAATTAATAAAGGCTGTGGACAGAGTATTCCATTTTCTTTTTTCATTATTCTCTTGACCTCTGTAACATTTTGATCTTTTAACTCATTTAATAATTTCTCCTCGGAAAATTTCATTAGAGCTTTCGAGAAAATGACACCTCTGCTCTGGTTATAAGTTTTATGAGGCTCACATTTAATCTTGTTACCACCAATTGTTTCAATTTCTTTCAACTTGCTCCTTTCAGATGGTGACTGTACCTCTATCAATAAATGCCCTTTCCCTAAGGAGGAAATTTTAGGCTTTCTGTCTAAACATGTAACTATTTCTCTATATATTTCAAAAATATCTGAATCTTCTATATTGCCTTCTTCTAGGGGCAAAATTAAAAATTTATCATATGCAGGAGGCTCAAACACACCTGGCATTACTTCAATTCACCCAAGCTTCCTATTTTTTTCCTTGTTTAGATTTTTCCTCCTTAACCCAAAACTATACTGGTTTGGGTTAGAAGGAGTATAAGGGACCATTATTACCAAACTAGATCCCTTTCCAAGAGGCTACGTACCGTATTGTCCTTTTCTGAGCAAGAGGTTGTCATTGGTGTTTGGGGGAGGTTTATATGGTTTGCCATAAAACGAGGAAAATAAATTTCGTCCAGGCTGGGTCCCTCTCACCAAGGAGGCCCAACTGGGGGAGGAGCAAAACTGTCACACACACAGGTAACTGCCCTGGGACCCTCACCTGGATATACGCCACACCCACATTGCTTTAAGGGTCGTCAGTTCGTCGAGATCAGACCCAGCACTGTGGGTATGGCTTGACATAAAAATTTTCCCTCGCTCGACCACGTCAGGTACTTTAGTTTTACGGGTGGAATGGCATGCCGTCCAATTCCACCCTCCATCTAGTGAGAAGAGCAGTCAATTCAGTAATCCAATAACATGCCAAGATCATCAACGAAAGAAGAAGAAGGGAAGGGGGAAAATTTATAGGAGGAGTAAAGGAGTTAAAGGTCCCAATGTTTAGTTAAAACCAACAGCAGGGAGAGTAGGTTTAAGATAGCATATCTCTCTGCAGTGGATTCCTAAGCCCCATCTCATCAA
>NC_087203.1:67813307-67839068 GCF_015104395.2 Macrobrachium nipponense | reverse complement strand
AAACCAGGAAACCAAATAGTACAGGAAATTCAAATAAAAATTCATCAACTCCTCCAATCAGGAATATCAATGGAAATATGTTGGATCCCAGCACACGTGGGAATAAAAGGAAATGAATATGCAGACTCTGCTGCCAAATTAGCCTGCACTATCCCTCCAACAATTTCAACATGCCCCAGTGTCAGACTGGGTAAAATCTGTTAAAAACATTGATTTACCAGGATTGGAAAGGAGGAATGGGCCTCGGTGCCACAACAAAATAAACTTAAAAACATAAAAACTGAAGTATATGCATGGAGGACATCCTCACAGGAGGAAAGATCAAAAGAGGTGATCCTAGCAAGGCTCCGTATAGGACACACAAGATTCTCACATGGTCACTTGATGTCAACACCACATGCTGACTCAGTGAAATGTAACAGATGTCAAACACCCATGACAGTACAGCATTTGCTTGTTGAGTGCCCAAATTGGACCCAGGAAAGATCTATTTATCTGCGGAGTTCGGAAATGAAAAGTATTCTTGCTGAAAGCAGGGATTTTTCAATTAATAAAATCATGAATTTTTCAAATAAGACGGGTTTCTCAAATAAAATGTATTTTTTTTTTTCTCAGGATTGATCCCTGGGAACCAGCCCGAGAAGAGTCTACTTGAGACTCAGAGGTCTGGAAAAACTAACCCCTATTAATAATAACACATGTGGAGATGGCAGATAGGGAAGCGAAAGCTGCTAGTGTCTCATCAGAAACAGCCTTTAGTAAAGTGCCTCATACAGATCTAAAAGGTCCTTTTAGGTCTTATATTTTAAGCAAATGGCAAGAAAGATGGACTTCTCATCTTGCCAATAAGAGAAAGTACAGAAATATTAGAAATAATATATTACCGTGGCCTTTGTCTTTCTAGTCTGATAGGCGAACAGAAATAGTTTTAAGCAGACTGAAGATTGGGCACACTTATTTGACCCATCAGTTTATTTTAGAAGGGGGCAGCCTCCCAGAGTGTGCTTGCAGTGGTGAGATGCTAACAGTGGAGCACATTCTGGTTGCTTGCCCCAGATATTTTAACCAGAGAGAGATATCTTAGGGGTAAATCCCTTTGTGATATTTTGGGAGATGAAGCAGATATTTCTGCTCTCATCTCCTTTTTAAAGTCTATAAAATTTTTTAATAACATTTACTTATTTTTTATCTATCACATCATAGATATATATATTTATTTATTAAGCATTTTCTTCATTCATTTCATCATTAATTCATTCATTTCTCATATGGCAATTTATATATGAACCACTTTCTTCATACACTTATTAACTCATTTATATAATGTAATTTATTTACTTTCCATTACGGCGCTGAATGGCTTCTTTGGCCCCCAGTGCCTGGGCTTTTGCCCTAAAAACTCATTACAATCCATCCATCCAACACCATCAGAACCTTTCGAGCCATCAGTATATATATGATGAAAATCACCATGTTCAAAAGCATGATCCAAGAAACTTGCCCTCAACTGATCACCAGAACTGTTGCTCCTGCTGTCCCTAATTGGGCAGATCTCTAAGCATGGTCTATTCCAAGGAGGAAACTTTGAGGGCGAAATTTCAGCTACTGCAGGAGGTAGTAATCCCACCTCCCTGACAGAGCTTGCTAGTCGAACTTCAACGGCTTTGGCAGTCTAGGTCTATTTGGGGCTCTATCAGTTGGTTCTCTAATGTACTTATAATTAGGGTTCAGCTTTGACGTAAGTACTCTTGATATGACTCTCAAGCCTAATTCCTCCCTACGGATAAATAGTGGGGGGAAACCAGACTCAAAATACAGGCTTTCTACTGGTGAAGTTCTATAGGCTCCCGTACAAATACGTAAAGCCATATTATGGAGAACATCTAATTTCTGCAGTGTTGTCTTGCATGCACAACCATAATCAATTTTGCTTAGGCATAAAACCTGATACATCCTCAAAAGGGTGATTCGATCTGCCCCCCAATTAAAATTTGACACAACTTTAAGAATATTAAGACGAAGCTTCACGTTACATACAGCTTCAATAACATGTTGAGTAAAAGTTAATTTTTAATCAAATGTAACACCTAAATACTTAATGCTATCTTCATAAGGTAAAATTGAACCATTTAAAAACAGCGTAGGGATCTCTTCCACTCTTCTTAATTGACAAAATCGTATAGCTTTGGTTTTTTCTGGTGAAAATTTGAACCCTTTAGCACTGGCCCATAATGTTGCAGCATTAATAGCAGTCTGGATCTTTTGACATGGTTCGACAGCTGTAGACTTACTACAGATTACTGCATATATTAGGGCTTGTGCCTTGTATGATAAGGCGCCCTATGAGGTAATGTTAGACTAGCGATAATCTTACGCTATTGCACTTCCATCTTCAATGGAGTGTCTGGGGGTTTGTAGATCACTTACGAAGTCGGTATTATCTTTACGACGATGTGTTAAACTCATGGTTCGGTGAGGTTCTTGTAGAAAACACTAAGTATAAAAAATTATATATTCTTCTGAAGTTTTACATGGTGAAGATCAGGTATGATTGTACAAGTCTTCTAATAACGATAGCTTGATCGCTTCTGCCAATGATGATGGCTAATCCTATTCCTCTACATGATAAAGCTTAGGTAAAGAGGTACAGGTCTTCTAATGACGATAGCTAACTCTGTTCTGCTTGTCTACCATCTCTGTTACAAGTTATGAAGGAACAGATAGTAGTTCGAACATAGAACATACATACAATGACATAGTTTTCATACGAACACACAATCAAATGAGAACACGCTACAGATCACGTAGGCCGTTGAATCATAGGTCGGGGTAGTTGTCTCAAGCAGGGAGCTGGACTAATATTTAAAACAATTGAATGACTACAGGTGACGGCATGTATCTTGTAGCATACTTTTATTGTATACGTCATCTTTTAGCGTCTCTAGTCTGATCACATTCCTGCAAGCAATCTGGTTGACCTCTTTAGTTTTAGACTTTTATATATATGGACTAACATTCCATATTTTTATTATGTAAACACTTACATCAGCTCGGTCAGTACCAAAACCAACTACTGAATATTACTCAAACTGGACTTGCATTTGACTTATAGGAGTTTGATACAGACACTATGTGAATATATAATAGATATAAGGTAAATAAAAATTCATGGTGTACATGAATTGATTCAACGTAATAAAATATAAAACAATGATATTGGTAAATATAGTAGATCATTCATGAGATATAATGATACAGTTTTTCACTTCATCTCATTAAGATACATATGCTACAGAAAATACTAATGTACTCTGATAATTGCATAGAATGAAGATTAACATGATAAAAATCATATTTTAACTGATAAAAAAGTTCATATGAATTGATAAATTATTTAATGTTTATGCTGATTGATTCGTTGATTTTTATGCTAAATGTTATATATCTGATTCATTAATCAATATACTAACTCATATATAACTGCAGATATTGGTAAGATAAAAGGTAACATATTGATTATAGGCTACCTGATTTGTTTATACATATGTATATGGATTCATATAATTATGATTAATATATGTGCACTTTAAATAGATTCCTATTGCGGTACACGCAAAGATATATTTCGATTCTGTTATTTATGATCATTTATTTTATATAGAATTCCTAGTGCGTACACGCAAAAAATATATTTCCGATTCTGTTATTTATGATGCATTTATATATAAATCTTAGTGCGTTACACGCAAAAATATATATCGATTCTGTTATTTTATGATCAATTATATATAGGATACATGATACTTTATATATAAGGATACATTGACCGAGGTTATACTACTTCACTTTTAACTAGCGTTCGAACAACTTTTCGTCCATTACACAGTTCCAGACAACCACCTATAGCCAATGAAACTGCCTTTTTCAATGGTTAAAACAAGGGGAAAATTTGCCTGGGCGGGTCCAACGTTCCATTTTGCGCTCATACTTATTCTCTGCATCCTAAGCTACACGATTACGTTCGCGATGAATAAAAAAACATCCCCAGCACGAGTCCTTCGCCAGCAAAGTAGAGTTGAATATCCTTCGGGTCGTAATTGTCGGAAGTATGTCCCTTTCGTAGTCGATTCCCGACAGTCGCTGGAGCGTTCCGCATGAAAACGAGATTAACGACGAGATACGGTGTCGGTCGAAGAAGTCCATGAAATTCCTTTCACATTGTAGGCGGTTGTTACTTGACTGTAGTCGTCCGCTGCGACGAACGATTTTTTGAAGTTGCGATGTGAAACTCTCGTACTGCAGGATACTGTAACAGGTTCCATTAATCAGCCTGCAAGTGAAAATTATACTTGTCACAAGGGCAAAGTAAATTCAGACGACATCCAAATACAGGGGAGGGAAGAGAGCCATTTAGACCACCGACTTAACCCACATGAATTCGCTGATATTTGGAATTCAAAGAGTCCGCTGTACAAACTTTTTTATCCATGGCATTAACAATGAGTGAACCTATCCAGGTCTATGATGACTTGTAAAAAATATCCATAATTATAAAAAATAAATAGATCATTACGAATCTCAAAGAAAATTCGATATTACTGGTAGTAAGTTACTAGACAAAGAAGTGGAAAACGGAGCTAATTGTAAGATTGCCAGGCGGAACATAAGAGTCAAAGAGAAGATTAATCATGATTCTGTATTTCTCTATGCTAACTGAAATTAAGTTGTGATAAAATCTGATCCTATGTGGCCCTAACAAAAGTTTCATATTCAATTTTCTCGCGCGCATCCTCTGAGGTTAATTTAAAAAACTTTATTAATAGGTAGGAGATGCACGAAAAAAACCCCTATGTAACTAATTTCTAAATAAACTTTGGGTTTTTCAAGGAAATAAATGACATTTCCCATGAATGTGATTTACCTGGATTGTAATAAGCTAATGTTGCAAGTAAACAATCCATATCCATATCGTGATACTTCTAAATGTCTATGAGGTTCAGAAAAAATTAATTCATTTTGATGTTATAGAAATTCTATTTCCTTCCTTAATTTGTTTATTATTTTAAAATGATTGCAAGTTGCATTGCGCACACCGATAGACACCTGTACCTAACGTCTGCCTTGCCCATGAGAAGTTCGGGCTAAACATTCCTTTCTCCAGTCAATCTGCTTTTGCAAGCAGAGACGACACACAGATGAAGCCTATGTAAGCAGATTATTGAGGTTAAAAGGAACAAATGCTGATACGGCAATGATGACGTCGTCACTTGGCAGGAGATTGCTCTCAGCCAGCTAAGAGTTACGTTACTTGCTGTAATAAATACGACTTTAGGATAAATTTTTTGTTTTTTAATACTCGACCCACATGAGAAGAATGTCTGAAAAAAAACAGTACCAAAATTGAACAATATATTAGTTTCATGTTGGAAAACTGCATGGAATTATGTTTAAATTAAATATTCCTTATTGAAACTAATGAAAAAGTTTCCATACAAATTCTATATATATTATTAGCCCTGTATAAGATTCATATAGGATTATTTCATAGATAACATTTTCACTTCTAGACTTCCTGACTTTAAAGTCTCATTTTATTTTTTTTATTTTATTTATATTTATTTATTTATTATATATATATACTATATATATTTTTTTTTTTTCATTGACTATGAATATAATCACCGGGACAGACAATATGTCAGTAGGTTTTGATATGTGTTGAACTTTTAGCTTATTTGTCATTACTAAAAGCGTTAAGTTAGAGTTCAAATCTTTACGCATATATATTTGGATATTTAATTATCTATGGTTACGTTTTGCTTATTGATTTTATCGTGATTCCTTTTTTATTATAATTTGTAACCCTTCCGACTTCTTACGGAGTGTATTATATTGACTCCACTTGTACCATCCATATTTATTTTATTTTTTTATATTTATTTATTTATATTTTTTTATATATATTTGATAAATTAATGGTGGCTGAATATTGTGGAAAAGTGTTCTAGCGGCGTACCGTATAAGGCTACTTGCGCATCAATTTTATAGATACAAGATATAAATGATAAAGGTATTTTAAAACCGCGAGAACCGCTATAACCCAGTTCGGATCCAATATCACGAGTTGTAACTCGTAAGACATTGACACTTCCTATTTAATTATCCGTTATTCTACCAAACCGATTGACTCTGGGTGATAAAATATATTATTGTTTTCTTAATGGAAAGAATTCACACCACGTGTTATGGAGATTATTATTGATTTACACCACCCGAGTCACAGATTATTATGTGTTGAATTCCATATTTACTGATTTTAGCACTCATCAAATATTCCTAGCACACTCAATTGCTTGTGTTTGTTTTTAGTGCTATAATTCTATATAACGTGTCAAGGGGAACTATTAACACTAAGTAGTGTTTATTTGCTCTGTCAGACTCGTAACTTTGTTAATAATTCTACGTATATTCTTTCAAGGATTGATTTGGCACGGGATATAGGCCCTTAAACTGACAGGGGTCTTAGTGTATCCTTGTTTTTTTCATGACACGTGTTACAATCAGATATGTGCTTTTTATATCTGTAAGCATTGTAGGCCAGTAAAACAGTGATTTGGCTTTCTGTGACATAGTAGGGAAACCTGGATGACGGAATGCAACCAGTTTATGATGATTGTATGAAAGAGATTATTACTACTACCTGGTCGTTAGTCATCTGCTGTGTTCTTCGGGTTTTCCTCGTACGGGACCGGACATATAATATTACATTTGATTACATTATTCTGATACACATACTTTAAATATACTTTTGCTTTAGGGTTTCTGCTCGAAGTGTTTATTGGTTTGCTTAGCCGCTGACCCTGTTTCCGTTTCGAAGTGTTTATTGTTTGCTTATCGCTGTTGACACTTGCTTTGTTCAGTTTGTAACAGTTCTGCGCTCCGACCCAGATATTCAATGCTCGCGATCTCTTGGGTTAAGGAATTTCTGTTTAGATACGGTTTTAACAATAGGCACGGATGTTTCTATATCTTTTAGTCTAATTAATGGTTCTTTGCTGTATGGTGCGGGATTTGCGGGATAATGCGTCAGCTATGATAATTGCTTTCCCAGGTAGATATCTTAACTTGGCTCCAAAGACCTGAATGATCATTTGTCACCGAGTTCCTTTTGGACTGTGATTAAAGCCTTTGAAAAAACTCGGTAAAGGACTCATGTTCAGTAAGGACTTTATCAGGATAGCCATAGATTATGAACTTAAAATGTACTAGTGAGTTAAAGATACTAGCCCTTCCTTGCTTATTACTGCATATTTACTTTCAGAGGGCTTTAGTTTACGTGAATAAAAAGCTATAGGGTAAGAACTGTTTATCATATTACTGAAGTAGTATCCCTCTTACCCCTTGGTCTGAGGCTCTGTTGCAATAAAAAAAAATTCCTTATTTAAATCAGGGATTTTTAAGTTAGGTAAGCTGCATTTTCCGCTTTTAAGATATCGAACGCCTGTTGATGCTTTTCAGACCATAATAAATCTACGCTCTTCTTCGTAAGATCTGTTAAAGGAGCTGTCATGATAGAAGAGTTACATATTTACATACGATTGTAATACCCACTACAGCGCAAAAAGTGCTGTATTTCCCTTTTACGTTAATAGGTACCGGAAAGTTATGGAATAGCCGACACCATACCATGGACTACTTTAAGACCTTGGACTAGACACATAAAACCTAGATAAACATGTTCGGTTTTTAAAAACTCACATTTAGATACTTTACTCTGAGATTATTTGTCTTTGTCTCTGTAGCACTAGCTCTAGTTTTATGTGAATGTACTTCTAAGGTATTAGAAAAGATTACAAGATCATCCATATAGGCATGTAGGGTATCCCTAAAAGTCTCCAAACACTATATTGTAATTGGGGTGCAACGTAAGCCGGAGGCATACGTAAAAATTGATAATGTCCCCTGAGTGTGCTGAAAACGGTGTATGAGGTACAATCACTTAGGTAATGGTATCTGGTAAAAGCTTTTAAGTAAGTCCAAATTGGTGAAAAAAAAATTTTATTCTAAACCTAACAGAGATAAGATGTCGTCGGTACATCGCACTGGAAACTATCGGGAGTCGTTTCCTTGTTTAAGCGACAGAATCTACGCAAGATACGCGAAATCCGATCTTTTATGGCATGACATTTTGAGGGAAAAATTTATATGGGCTTATTTGATTTCCTAATGACTCCTATTACTAACATTATTTTTTCAACTTCGTCATTTATCTCTATTTTGAAAGTTTCATTGAGAATCTATACGGAAGGTACGTAAATAGCTTTATGTTTGTCCTTAGACCGTGTTTTGTGTTAAATTACATCCGTTTTTCCCAGAGATCACTCGCTAGTGGAGAAACTTCCTGGTATTCAGGTAGAAGATAAAAAAAAAATTCTGCTGAATCACTCTGCTTGAATGACTTTACGGATATTACTTTAGATAGATTATCAGAGAGTTCATCACGACTTGGTGGGCGTGATTAAAAATTACAACAATAACATGCGATATTTATAACTTCCGTATCCACGATATGTATACTTTTAGGGCTTTGTTCGCGGAAATCGTTATATTTCAGAGTGTCGGGAAGGATTAAAATTTCATTTCCCAGCAAAGTCTTTTCACACGCACTAAGACATTCGAGGGTGCATGCTTCTCGAGATTTTGCGTGCAAAGTGCGACTGCGGTTGTGGGAGAATTCTGTTGGGTCATTTGAACAATGTTACGATTTATGAGACAAATGTATAGTTCCTTTATATAAGTTATTATTTGATTAACTGTCTCATTTTTGTTCAACGGATTTTAATATGTGTTTGAAGGTTTATAGGATTTCCCTTTGATAAACACGCCTTATTTTGCAGGATGTCAGTTAATATTTTGTATACCCCTAGATGAATCTTACAATTACACTAGATACAGATCAATGTTTTTTATAACTATAGAGGTATCTGTAAACGCGCTCGCTTATCCGGACTTCTCATTAGGGAAGTTCGAACAACAGACGGTGAGTCCGTAAATACAGGATATTACGTGTACTAAAGGAATAAACAAGATATTCTAATTTTTACGGCGCGTACAGTCGGGCTTAATCCACCAGTATTTATTATAACTTAATGTATTAAAAAAAAACGAAAACCTGCTCTGATTACTTTATACGGTCGTGTGTTTTCATAGGAAAAATCCTTTTTAATTCAAAAAGATATTGGCATGTATAACCAACATCGCTTTTCCCCACTCTGCTAGATCGCTTATTGTGTGGAATTTGCTATGCTTGAACACTTCGGCAGTTTTTTGACTGACCTTGACCGCTTGACTAGGTGACACAGTCACAGAGTTTGCTTGTTTGATTCTGAACGGGCTACTGTTTCTATTTCTTTTAAGTAATAATTAGATCCTTCTCTTTATTTACCATCGGCAACGTATTGTGTGTTTTTAGCAATATGTTGCTGGTTACGTATAAAGCAAAATGAATGAACGAACTATTAGGAACTGAGCGATTACTAATAAGACAAGTTATCACTACTGCATTCAATATTAACTGTTTGTACTTCATTCTTTGCTAAAATTTGAAATAGTGAGGGATCCTGGTCAGCGCATTTAGCTGATGAAAGTTTTTTTACAGACATGTTATTCCTTGCAATCCAGCCATATTTTAAAAGTTAAGTTGAGTCATTGAGGTTCGATATTTATATAACTCAAAAAACTCAAGGCTAAAACTGCAATCGGGACTTTGCAAGGAGCATTTATTGTCATGACCCGAAATAGTGTTACCTCTAATTTATATAGATTTGTACGGGTGTTCCACTTGTTTTTTCTGTGTTTTCTAATCACTACGGTGCTTAACGACCCTATCCATGCATCTGTATAAATACAGACGTCCACTGCGTAAACGCATATTCACTGTTTAATATGATTTGTTACGTAAGGGATTAATAATCACCCAAAATGATAAAATTAACATAGTATATGATTACGATATTCAGTAGAACTTCTGGAAACAGACACTCAAAGATAAAAAAAACTCGCAGTAGCGAAATCTCAATGATGTAGATAATTTCTGTAAAAAAGTAGATTAAGAATGTCTCGTAACTTCAGCCACAGGAATAACGAAATTCGACCTGCAAAGGAAACACTCAAAGTTACTCCAAATGAATAAAAAAAATTGTACTTAGCTTGCTTTTGTGGGAAGTCACGGTGTTCCGATAACGATACGACACGGCCTTGGTCCTCCTTCTCTATTTAGCGGATGACCTGGTTTTTTGGCTTGAGTTTCCCCCGTGCGCGTTGTTGGGATGATTCGAGCCTTGAAAATCCGATGCTGCAGACGCGTTCGGTTTGTTTTTCTTGCAGTGCCGGAAACGCTCACTAACGATGTTTTCTTGAATGATTCTAATGAGAGACGAAGCTTCCGTTTGCGTAGGAAAAGGACACGTCGGTTTTGTTTCTTGAAGTTATTCACTAAACGATGATACTAAGTTGCTTGACGAATCTTGTTGTTTTCTGAAGTCGCTCACTAACGATGATACTAGGTTGCTTGAAGAATCTGCTGCTTTCGTCGTCGTTGACTTCATGATTTATTATTCTGTTTTTTCTTCGTAGGACGTTGTAGAGTTCTTCTGGTACGCTGGCCACCAATATTAGGGCTTGTGCCTTGTATGATAAGGCGCCTATGAGGTATGTTAGACTAGCGATAATCTTACGCTAAGTCGGTTGGTATTGCACTTCCATCTTCAATGGAGTGTCTGGGGTTTGTAGATCACTTACGAAGTCGGTATTATCTTTACGACGATGTGTTAAACTCATGGTTCGGTGAGGTTCTTGTAGAAAACACTAAGTATAAAAAATTATATATTCTTCTGAAGTTTTACATGGTGAAGATCAGGTATGATTGTACAAGTCTTCTAATAACGATAGCTTGATCGCTTCTGCCAATGATGATGGCTAATCCTATTCCTCTACATGATAAAGCTTAGGTAAAGAGGTACAGGTCTTCTAATGACGATAGCTAACTCTGTTCTGCTTGTCTACCATCTCTGTTACAAGTTATGAAGGAACAGATAGTAGTTCGAACATATGAACATACATACAAATGACATAGTTTCATACGACACACTCAAATGAGACACGCTACAGATCACGTAGGCCGTTTGAATCATAGGTCGGGGTAGTTGTCTCAAGCAGGGAGCTTGGACTAATATTTATAAACAATTGAATGACTACAGGTGACGGCATGTTATCTTAGCATACTTTTATTGTATACGTCATCTTTAGCGTCTCTAGTCTGATCACATTCCTGCAAGCAATCTGGTTGACCTCTTTAGTTTTAGACTTTTATATATATGGACTAACATTCCATATTTTTATTATGTAAACACTTACACATAATCATCAGCAAAGGCCAGACCATGCATCCCAACAGGAACTTGTTCTAGTAGACCGTTGACAGCTACATTAAAGAGTGTTGGACTAAGGACGCTTCCCTGAGGTAACCCTTCTTTTTGAGGGTAAGCAGAAGAAATGTAAGAGCCCACTCTTACTTTCAGGTAACGTTCTGACAAAAAAATCTTTAAGACAATAGAACAAATTACCCACAATACCTCCATCAAAAAGTTGCATAAGGATACCCCCTCGCCAGGTAGTGTCGTAGGCTTTTTCTAGGTCAAAGAACACTGCTATAGTCTGGTTTTGTTGATTGATTGATTGCGTATTATATCTGGCGTCACAACATCTGGGTAATTAACACCGAAGTAAATTAAATAGAAAAATTAAATTTTTGATAAATTTCATATAAAAATATCTATAAATATATATAAAAATTTTGTTCATATATATAAGTTCTTACATAGACAATCTATGTATAATTTAAATTTGGTTGAGGAGGCCCGCCTCCCTCGTATAGATATATAACTGCTCTATATTACAACCCTTTCCAAGAATTGTAGCTAGGATAAAATTACCTACTCTGTCACGACCCCAAGACAGGAACCTATGTCTCAAATTCCCGAATCTGGGACCTTCAATCAGCAAATGTTTCACAGTCAAGGGCACAGTACAGTTCTCACAAAACGGAGGATTTTCACGAGACATCAAGAACCCATGTCTTGTATGTCCAATCCTCAATCTACCCAACATGGTTTCCTGTCTCCTTGGCATATTCGGATATGACCAAGGAGACACTGATGACGTGATACTGCGCATTTTTTGATTAGTCAAAATATCCTCCCACTGGGACTGCCAACATTTTTTAACTCTGACCTACTAGAGGATACAAATCCCGATATGGTAGCAGGCATCTTATGGGTTCTGGGGAGCTGACCGCAGACTTTGCAAGTTGGTCAGCTTTCTCATTCCCAGCCACCCCAACATGGGAAGGAACCCAACAGAACTTTATTTCTTTCCCTCTTCTTTTCAGTAAAAGCAGCCATTCCAATATATCTAAAATCAGAGGGTTTAAAGGGTTAAAAGATTCCAGCGACTGAAGAACACTTCTTGAGTCACAATATATAATAAAATTACTTTCATTCCGAATTGAAACTTCCTTTAAAGCCTTTAAAATTCCATATAATTCTGCTGTAAAAATCGATGCAACTGATGATAGCCTGCTGCTTCTCTCTACATCAGGGAAGGCTACACCAAAGCCAATGCCAGCATCTGACTTTGAGCCATCCGTGAAAACTGCAGTGGAGTTATCATGTTGCAAAGAGTGTTCTAAAAATATTGACCGCATGGCCTCACTGGACAATTCTGTCTTGGTAAAATTAAAATATCTACAAAATTTTACCTCTGGAAAGTTCCAGGGGGGACTCACTGAGTATTTTGCTGGTAAAATCTCGATTCTTGGCATATTTAATTCACGGACAATAAAATTTACTCTAAAAGCGAATGGATGAGGTTGCTTGGGGTGACTTTCATAAAACTGCCAATGCCTTTCATTTCTCATACAAATGCTGGTTAAAGACTTAGGTAGCCTCTGGAATCTGTACCAGCTCCGAATCAGCAGACCCTTGTAATGAAGATCCAGTGGCACCTCATCAGCATCTACAAGCATGCTCTTGGTGGGAGATGATTTAAATGCTCCAGTACACAACGGTATTCCTCCATGATGAATTGAGTTGAGCACTTTAAGGCTATTTGGCTTCTCAGAAGTGTACACCTCACACCCATAACTTAATTTTGAAAAGACCAAGGCTTTATATAATCTCAAGATCTGAGTTCGGTCTGCACCCCATGAAGTGTGAGACAGGACTTTCAGCAAATTCATTGCTTTCAAGTATTTTGCCTTAATATATTTCAGATGTGGAATCCAGGTCAGCTTGCTATCAAAAATCAAACCAAGAAACCTTGTTTCACTAACACATGGAATTCTCTGCCTATGAATGAATAGATCTGGATCAGGGTGGATTCCCCTTATACGACAAAAGTGCACAGTTACCGTTTTACTGGCAGAAAATCTAAAACCATTAACCTTAGCCCACTTTACTATATTATCAATGCAGAGCTGAAGACGGCGTTCAGCCACTGCCATCCTTGATGCTGCAAAGGAAATAGATAGGTCATCAACAAAAAGGGTATATGTTATATCTGGGGGGAATTATTTTAGAAACCCCATTGATTACCAAGGCGAACAAGGTTACACTTAAAACACTTCCTTGTGGTACTCCCTCTTCTTGATTGAACACATCTGACAATGTTGCTCCAACCTGAACCTGAAATAGCCTGTTTTTTAAAAAAGCCTTAATAAAGAGGGGCAAATTGCCTCTTAGGTTACATTCATAAAGGACCCTCAAAATGCCATATCTCCATGTTGTATCATAAGCCTTCTCTAGATCAAAGAAAACAGTGATGTGATGCTGCTTGTTGGCAAAAGCTTCACATACTGAAGATTCCATTCGTACCAATACATTAGTTGTGGAGTGCATACTCCGAAAACCACACTGAGCAGGCGACAGATATTTACCTCTTTCCAAGTACCACATCAATCGTGTGTTCACCATTTTTTCCATGATCTTACACAAACAAGATGTCAATGCAATAGGACGATAATTTTCTGTCCTGAATGGATCTTTTCCAGGTTTCACAAATGGGAGTAATTTTAACTTCTCCCAAAGCTTGGGGAAGATATGTTCTCGGTAAATTCTGTTAATTAGGCTTAATGTGAAAAGTCTGGTTTTGCACGGCAAAAGCATTCTGTATCTCTTGAGTAAGGAACATCATAGGGTCAGAAGTACTTCTATTTTTCCTAAAGCCAAGCTGCCAATTAGATAAAATATTCTTTAAATCCAAATACCACACAAGTCGAACATTGACCATCCTTTCATATATCTTGCTAACACAACTAGTTAGAGCAACTGGCCTATAGTTCTTAGGAAGGAAGGAATCTTTAAAAGGTTTTAAAACAGGTACAATAATCGATATCTTCCAGGACTCTGGTGAAGTTCCTGAAAGCCAAAAACTGTTTAAAATGTCTAAAAGAATTTTTGTACTTCTAGGCAGATTAAAAATCATTGAGTACAGTATATCATCTTCCCCAGGAGATATTGGGGAAGATAACGAGATTGCATGATCTAATTCTTTCATGGTGAAAGGAAGATTATACGACTCTGAATTTAAACTAACAGGAGGAACAACCGTGGTACCGTCCCTAATATTCCTGAATGCAGGAGAGTAATGTAGGGCACTAGATATATTGGAGAAATGCCTACCAAAGGTTTCTGCAACTTCTCCAGAATTAGATATGAGGAAGCCATCAATTTTCAATATAGGCAAGGGAGGTGGAGAAAATTTCCCTTGCAGCTTTCGGATTCTGTTCCAGACTAATGACAGGGGAATCATACTACTTCAATTCACTTATGTATCTAATAAAGGATTTCCTCCTTGCTTGCTTAAAAGTTTTCTTTTGCTTAGCAAGAGCTCTTTTATAGATAATTTTATTAACCAAGCAAGGATATCTACGATATCTCTTGTAGCAAGTTCTTGTTATCTTTCGGCTCAAGGCGCATGCATCACTCCACCAAGGTACCACAGAGCCCAGGTTTACCAGAAGTTCGAGGAATAGACAAAAGCATGGCGGCCACACAGCAATATACTAATTAAATACTCATAAGCAGATGTTGGGCTCTGAAAATAATTTATCTCTTGATCAACTTCAGTAGATTTTTTGAATAATCCCCAGTCAGCCTCCCGTACCTTCGATTTTGGTAAACATGGAGATGGAATATTTTTCATTTACTTTAAGTGAATCGGCCAATGATCACTGCCATGATCATTCTGGTCTACTACCCACTGGTAATCTAACCTCAAAAACAAAGAGCAGATAGTGAGGTCAGTGGCTGAATAAGTACAGTGTTCCCCCCGTATTCGCGGGGGATGCGTACCAGACTCCCCCGTGAATAGTTAGAATCCGTGAATGTTTGGAACCCCTATCAAAGCGCTAAAAATAGCCTATTTTGTTAGTTAAAACTTAAGAAAAACCACTAAAATTTTCATACTTGGTTTTTAATAGTTATCACAAAAAGTGCATTTTATGATGAAATTGATCACAAAAACCAGGAATTTGTGGATATTTCTCATAGAAAATAGCGAATGCGCAAATTTTCCGCGAATAATGCGGGGAAACGTTCCTGAGAGAAATCCGCGAATGTGTGAGTCTGCGAATCCGGAGAACGCGAATACGGGGGGGTCCACTGTATAATAAAAAAACATCATGTCTTGTAGGGGAACCATCATTCATTAAAGTGATGTCATTCAAGTCAAGCAGCTGTTCTATTATTAAACCCCACCGGTCGCAGTTTGGCTCTCCCCAGAGGGTGTGCTTGGCATTAAAATCCCCCATCAAAATGAAGGGTTTAGGAAGCTGGTCTATCAATGTCTGTAGATCGTTTAATTCTAGCTGATGGGGATTACCCTGTGCATTCTGCAATCTCTTTTCTAATGATGGATCCAGGTATAAAGAACAAATAGTGATCCATTTATAATTGAAAATTTGAACTGCACAAGCCTGCAACACAGTGTTCAATTGAACAACCCTATGATTAACAGACTTACGGACTATGATGCCTGTGCCTCCCTGAGCACGTAGTCTATCAGGGGTGGAGACCTATGAAATGAATAATTAAAACCCAAGTAGGGAGTGTGCTCTCCCAACTTTGTCTCCTGTAGACACATCGTAGATAGATCATGTTCCAAAACAGAACCCGAAACTTGCTCTATTAGGTTCTATAAAGCCACAGATGTTCCACTGCAAGAGAGCCATTATTTAGAGGAAGGGATCTTGAAATTCTTTACTAATTTAGGAATCTGTGTTCTGGTGAGAGAGATCGTATCAGTTTTACCAGTACTACTGGATCTAGATCTAGGTGTTACAGATCTTTTAAATGATGGGCCTTCACTTGCCCTTTCAGTTTTGCTTTTGTTTTTCCTATGATGGCCGAGTGACTGTGAATGACGCGAAGAGGGAGAAAGGGCCCTCTTCTGACGAATAAAGAGGGCCTCCATCTCCTCACTGTCATCTCCACGGTGCACTGTAATGTCAGGATCAGGTGAGGGCTCAATGTCAGGCAATGTCCCTGACACAGAGAAGTCGTCAACATATTGAGATCTGGCTTGAACCAACAGGGTCCCCTGGCTTGACCAGTCTGCAACTTGAGGAGCCCCACCAGAGGGGCCATGGGAAGCCCCACCAGGGGGGGCATGAGAAGCCCCACCAGGGGGGGAGTGGGAAACCCCACCAGGGGGGCCCCTGGGAGCCCCATCAGAAGGGGCCCCAGAAGAAGCAGTATTCGATTGTTGTGCCTTCAAGGCATCTAAATAGGTTTTCCTTGCCAACAGTTTCTTGGCCTGTCCCACACTGATGTGTTCAGCAATAGATTTTAGTAATGCCTTTTGTTCTTTCTTGAATGCACTACATTTCTTATCACAGGCTCACTGTTCACCCTTACAATTCACACAAATTACCTATCCAGAACATTCCTCATGCTCAGGCAGGCCACACGATTCACAAAGTTTATTCCTGGTACAAACGTTAGAGGAGTGTCGAAAACCAAAACATTTAAAGCACTGGAGCACTCTCGGTCTATAAGGACGATCTTTCATAATTTCACTGTCAAGAACAATTTCTGACGGCAAAAAAAACCTCACAAATGTTAAAATAAGCATTGACGAGCGGGGCACTTTAAAAACTTCCAAACCACATCTGGACATTTCCAAAATTTCATCCTCGTCCATTTAATGTAAATCTTCATTAAAGATAACACCCTTCACATAACTAAAATTATAGTGAGGTTTTACTTCTTTTATCATACCCTCGGGTTCAAGCTTCAAATTTAGGAGCATTACCGATTGAACATTGGTCTTGTCATGAACTAAAAAACTATAACGCCCAAAGTGAGTTACTTCTGGGCTCCCAACGTTGCCGATCTTCTGGCTTACCAACCTTTTCACCTTGAAGAGGTTGCCTCTCTCACCATGCGTTGTGATAATTAACCACTTAGCTGGGTCTGGTGATCTGGAGATTTTACTTATTCTACTAGGATCTTTAATTTCATTTGGTGGTCTATAAATTTCAAGATACCTAGGGACCTCTTCCGCCTCTACAAGTCCAACACTCATAGAATCTGACCTAAATTCTCTAAAGGCTCTGAGAGCTTCCGATTCATTGTTGAAAAATATCCAGAATTCAAAAAAACCATAATTTTTGTCAAGTCTATTCCGTAATTCTTTAATGTTACCAAATCCACAAAATTTATTAAATATTGTGTCATAATTCCAGTCTAAAGGGACTGGTTTCACATACAAAATGTTTGTAACAAGGAGCTCATTTGAAAAAGGCTCCAAAGTTACAATGGAGGAATTACCAGTTTTTTCCTTGTCCTTATCCTTGCCCGAGTCGTCAACAGGAGGTTTTACTAATGTCATTAAGACGAATGTCATAAGACGAAGAATTGATGATTTGTCCAGGTAGCCTTCCACCCACCACTGAGCCACATTTAGAGAACAGTGCTATCCCATATAGGGTTGCCCTAGGGGTACCCCCAGATATACACCCCACCCTCAGTGCTTCAGGCGTCATGATGTCCGACAAGATCAGACCCAGCACTAAGAGCAGGGTTTGACATCTAAACTTTCCCCTCACTCGACCACGTTAGTTACTCGAGTTCTACGGGTGAAGTGGCATGCCATCCATCCTCACCCTCCATCAAATCCAACAAACAAATCCAAATCATGTCCAAAACCAATCCAAAGTCATCAACATAAAATCCATACCTTATAGGGGGAGGAAGCAGAAGGATGAAATGTGTTTAGTAAAAGGAAAAGGGCTGACTTATTTAGTTGGATCAACAGCCGGGCACCAAGGCCCAGCGAGAAAGCAGTTCCCACCAGGCATCAGGGCCCAGCTGATGAACCCTAAGCAACCCCCATCCTCGGCAAGGCTTCAGCATCTTTGGGAGGATACATAAAGAGGCAGTTCAAATACAGAAATAAGGAATCGGTGCTGCAGCTCTATACATCAATAGTTAGACCCCATCTTGAATATGCATTACAGTTTTAGTCATCAAAACTAAGAAAAGACAAATAGATTAGGAGTACAAGCAAAAGCCACAAAGTAAATTCCATCAATCAGGCAAATAGGTTACTGAAGATGACTAGAGCTTGAACATGTATGTCTTAGAAACACAACGATTGTGAGGACAACTAATTGAAACATTTAAAATACTGAAAGGCATAACAAAAGTAGACAGTAACTTATTTACATTAAGAGAAAACCAGACAAGAAATAATGGATGGAAACTAGAACTGAAGAGATACAACACATCCCATTGTGGGAACTTCTTTACATACAAGATATGTGACTTGGAATAAACTGCCACCAGAAGTTGCAAACAGTAACAGTGTAGGTGAGTTTAAAAGAAAGCTAGACAAAATCATTAGGACTGAGAATGAACAGTAAAACCTGCTCCTACAGATAAGTGAGTGTACAATGTCTCCTTGGATGGACTAATAAGTGTTTGAGACATTCTAATCCTTGTAACACTCTCTCTCTCGCAGTCAGGTTGGGTGTGTGTGTGTGTGTGTGTATGTACGTACGTCTGTGTATGTGTCTGTGTGTACGAACCTCGATCTCACACCCTGTTAATGGTAGTGACATGCCATCATGACTCTATCATTAGACAGTCTAACTTTGCGGTTTAACAGTTGATATAGGACGTTAGATCGTAATTAAAGCTTGTGACAGTTATGGGTTAATGGAGTGTGGCCATGACGGATGATTTTGGAGGGGGTGGGGGTTGAGGTGGAGGTGGTGGTTGGAAAATGATGGGAAGGATTATAATGTGGCCTTCCTGATCCAGCCGCCTCCCAAGATATGATTGTTCGTAGTCTGTCTCTCTCTCATCTTGAACCAGAATGAAAACAAGAAAAAAGTGATTGAACATCTGCATTCATTTGATACTGCCGATGAGACTACTCCTCTTGTCAGTCCCAGTCATTCAAAAGACCTGGTTTCGAGTCTTTTCGAATTCGTGCATCATACGTGCGGGATTCAAGCAAATGCCTCCTGCTATTCATAACCTAGATTTAAAAATTTAAAATAAAAAAAATTAATTAATTTGATCAGATCTATTGACTCAGAATTGGACATGGTTAAGGTTGGAATGAAAATTAAAATCTGAAGCTTTTTTGTCGCTGGCAAGAGGAGGAGCACTAGGCCTATAATAGGGGAGAGCGGTGATGATTTGGACAGTGGGATGGTGCGGACAGTACATTTCCTGGAAAACTTAAGGGGCTCACAGCTCCGAAAAATCATGTGAAATAGCCAGTTTTACTATTGACACATGGACTTTGGTCGAGAGATGGCGTATACTTTAGTATAGAGGTTAAATTTTGTGGTTTTTCTCATTTCCTATGTAATTTTTGAAGTTTGAATCGTAAGGTGTGGTGTAGTAAATATGATAAGGAAGTTGATGATCAGTTTGGGTGTGAATTTGTATGTATGACGATGATGATGTAGCTGTTACCCACCTGTAATCTCAAAGGACTTAGGGTGTCCTCAAATGGTTATGATCCGAGAGGCATGGTTCGGACAGTCTAGGGTAGGGATGATTCGAACATGTCAGAATCATCCCTCCTACTAATTATGAATTCCAACTAAGAACAAAAAGATTTTCACTAACAATATTTACGTTATATTTTATGTATCCATTCATTAGCTCCCTTATTACCTTATGAAACACTTCATAAACCCATCATAGGAACCCTCATTACAAAAAAATAGCCTATCATTTGCTTCAGATTGATTCTAGTTCCTTAAAGCCTATCATGGGACGAGAGTATAAGAAGAAAACAATAGGGAAAGGGATGCTGCCGATATAGAAATACACTTCGGGAGTTTCGAGAAAAGGGTGGTTCACGTAGAACATGATTATGTGAAGAAAGTTAGAAACAGTTTACCAGGAGGGTTTTCTCCACCTACAAACACAACAAGCTGCAACATCATCACAACAGCAGTTTTCTCCTGAGAATATTCGACCATTTCCAAAAGCAGGAGTGAGGAAGGAGACAGCTAAAAGCAGAAAGCAAGGAAGATGCATGATTGCAATGGACACTCTAGAAAAGCTTGAACATAAACAGAAAGAACAGAAGTAAAAGCCAAAAATCCCAGCCAAGAAGGAAATAGTTTGGAAATGATACCTTAAGAACATCAAAAAGCAAGAAAAGATACTAAAAAGCTCAACACAGAGGACCAAACCAGTGAGGAAGACCATTGACAGCCGAGCTTAACAATAATTGTTCTGACATCTTGGAAGAGGAGATCAGAGAGACAAGTTGGTTTCATTGATAAATTCTTGTTGGAATAGATCCAGTAAAATGTAGGTAAATTAACCAGCAATTTAGACGCGTATGATTAATTTCAGATTTCTTATTTAAGAAAAATCGCAGAAATTTGCTACTAAGTTTTACATTTCCATAAACTGAGGATTAAGCAGCTGTTGGTAAAGAGCCAATAAGGCCAACATTAGATAAAATTTAGGCACAACAAATGTCATGTATTTGAGTTACATTTTGTGTTTGGTGTTTACTCATGGAGAGAATAAATACAAGCAAATTTCGGTCATTTCATCATTGACAGGCCAGAATATTTAATTTAATTTTTGTTTTAAAAGGATAATACATTCTTTAATCCAACTTTAATATTTATTCTCAGCAAACATTGTGGATTTCGGTTACATTTTCTGTCTGCCAATCACCAAGGGAGAGAATAATCTTTTAAGTTGATTTTGAGTATTTCAGTTAAAACATTTCGTATGGTATTTGTTTCATTTATCATCCGACTTGATGGTAAATATCAATTATAACAACTGTCGGAATCATCCCCACCCGGTTGGGGAAGATTCGGACATTTTGGAAATTTTTATTTGAAGGCAAATAGCTTCAAGTATAGTAAAGTATACGACTTACCAAATTCACTCGTAAATGTAGGATGATGAGGCTACACATTGACATGTCATCGACATCTCTGCTCCTTAAACTCTTACTTCTAGATAGAAGAAGAGAAAAAAAAAAAGGTGTCCAAACCATCACCCCTACTTCTTCACCTCCTCTTCCTCGCCATGTCTCTCAATCTGACATTTGGTGTCATCATAGATATTATTATTATATATGTTCCCTTTGGAACCTTCCATTGGAAAGGAGATTGAAGAAAGCAATAGATAAAAAAAAAATAATAAAAAAAGTGAAATACCCGTAAACCGGTTACACGAATTTCCTGTGAAGATTATAAAACTTTTTGAAAATGAAAATGGAAAAAATTGATCATCAAATGACGATGATTTGTATTGAGTGAAAAGTATTTCATGGACTACTAATGTACACATGCTGAATACAGCATTTGGGAACAACTCGTGAAGTTTCTTTGGCGACTGCTAAGGACGGGTTCTCTGGCCCGATGTTAGGGGGCAATAGATTTACCAAGAAGGAAAGTCACCAGTCCGTACACAAGGACGAAAGAACCATGAAGTGAATTTACAAATTTTATTAGAAAAATATACCTACTCTCATTACTACACTTATATCTAAATATTTACACAATTCAGGCAGCTGCCCGGCCACTATGGTAATCAGGACTAAATAAAAAGGGTGATCCTCATGGTCGCACAGGTAACACTAAATTTATCACTTGAAATCTAGTTCATCATTGACAATAACAAGCAAATCTCCTCGGCACAGAGATCACTGATAATTAAATTACTGAATATTTCTCTATATGTACTCACAGTTACGGTCGCTTAGTGGAAACTGACATTCAGGTGGACGGCCCTAAGACCCCGACTTACTCTCACATCTTATCGCAAGCTAAGGTCTTTAGTGGAGAAAGGGATTGAACTTGTGTTCGCGCTTTTATAGCACTGCCAACTGGTCAATTTTCTATAGTTCGATTTTAAACTTCTCCACCAAGCGACTAGCTTGAAAACTACTAAATAAAAATGCACATCATCAAATAACTGTTTGTGATGCAGAAAAATTTAGTGAAATAATAGATTCAAAAACATTTGCTAAATTTAGAACCATCATATTTCTGCCGCCACTGGGGGAAAATAGGAGGGAAAGTTAAGGCCCCAGGTGGAGATCTTTATAGCGAAGAACTGTGCACTAATTTTTGAGACATTCTCCACCCTTCCAAAAAAAGGAAGGGGAAAGGAATGCGAGGGGGGACCCAACTGGGATGCTAGAGAGCGTGGTTCATTACGGGACACTTAAGGCCTAAACGTCTGGTGCAGCGCTACGTCAAACGTCCAGCTCTTAACAGCTAGACACAATCATAACTTCTGAGTGATCAATCGATAACTTATATAAAGGGCATTACAGTAAATGTCAAAATAGTAGCCACTGCAACTGGCTACGCAATGAAAGGTAAATAACATTTTTTTTAAGAGTTCAACTCAAGCGATTAAGCAAATAATCAGCAATGTAAACATAGTACGATCATGAGAAAAAAAAATTTCAAACAATGCTCAATAAATTATCACTTCAGGTAATAGAATAATTACACAATCACTTCTAGTAATCAAACAGGAAAATGACTTGGGTAATATCGTATACTAAACATGATACGAGCACAAGGGCAATCAATTAAATTACAATGATCAATGAGACAAGCATCTTCACTCAGATAATGATCTCAATTAGGCATCTCATGTAATACAGTGCAATAATGTGATGCAAATGTTCAAATGAATCACTTCAAATGGTAATCGTAGATTATTTTTATGGTACAAAACCAAATAATGAAAGTAAGGATTGTATCAGATGTTAATTAATGCCAAATCGACCAATTAAAGTAAACTTTGTAATACAGGATTACTCTAAGAATGAAATGACTCAATTAGTATGGTAAATAATGGGGCAATGCTTTCTTCACAGCATTGTCGACTTCAATAGAATGTGTTCATGTAAATGAAAACAATTCAACTAGGCAAAATATGAACACATAACTTTGTTACGTTCAGAATGCATAGTCATTCCTCGCGAATGAAACAATAATGAATATGATAGCAATGTCAAATTTATAAAATAGTAACCAAGAGTTTCACTTGATACTAGACTGTTGCATAGCTCCACATTACAGTTATCAGGTTGCAAAATAATGCTCTGGTTAGAGCTTCATGAAGGGTGACTTCATCCCTGTGTAGTATGAGTTACAAAACAAACATAATTGGACACTTCAGAGAAAAACGCATCAGTTGAACCATCTCCGGACCGCGTTGTTCGGTCTCACAAGATGCAACAATAATAATCAGCACTACCCTATCTAACACCTTCAAGTCTCTTCTTGTCTCCCACTCTTTAATAGTTCGCCTCGAAAATACATCACACACACACTATACTAAATTGTCTCTTACCCACTCCCCTATTTTCTGTCTCTGCTCAACAGCAGCTTTCCTTCGGTCAGACAATTAACTCAGTCACTGTTCCACTCGCTTCGCTACCACTGTTTTCCGTCTCTCGCAACTAGAGTCCTTCAGGTCTGTCGAGACAAACATGCTACTACATTTTTGTCATCCTGCTCACTCTCGTTGTGTTCGATTTCATACTCGGCATCATCCCGGATTCCTCCTCCTTTTTCTTCATTGTCGTGGGTGTTTATCTCAAGTGGGACGATGTACTCTACTGCTCAAAGATGCTCTTCACCCTCGAAGAACATCTTTACAGATCTCATAATCCTGCGTTTATCATTTATCAGGGTAGACTGCGATTATTTCACTGAGAGGCCATTGACCAAGTTTCCCCTGATTGGCCCTTACTAAGACAATATTGCCTTCTCAAAGGGCAGTCAGAGGGTCCTCTCGGATGTCGTGACGTTCTTGGAGCATCTTCAGGTATCCATCATGCCAGTACCTCTTGAAACGGTCCAGGGTCTCAGTTACCCTGAAGTACGTGTGTTACAGTTGCCTCGTGGTCAGGGATGTGCATTTCCTCTTGAAGTACCACAAGCGGCAGTAGTCTTATCACATCACCATGAATGAAATGCGATGGGGTGAGAACTTTGTTTTCTTGTGTCTCCCCAGCATACATTAGTGGACGGTCGTTGACGAGGATGTATCCCACTCCCCCTTTGATCTGGATGGGGACGGTGTGGTCCACGCCGACCTTATCGAAAGGGTGGGTAGCAGGAGATTCTGTCGAGGGTGGGGGGGGGGAGACGGCGTGGCCGACGTGAAGAAGAGGGGCCTGAAGGCGAGAATGCAGGCCTACATCCTCCTACCACTCTCTTGGCGATGGCCCTCAGTCCAGGGCTCCAGCATTCCTGTCGATCAAGTATGATTAATATGTTGACATCACAATGCATGCGAGTGGTATGGAGGAATTCTAAATATAACCTAGCTAACATGCCTTTAGGAGGCAACATCATCAACTGGGTTTTACAATCAGTTATGTTACGTAATCTACCCTGTATAGACAATGTCATCTTTCATTACTAAGTTAAACTGCTGGATAAAATTAGTTATGTGTGGGCACTTGCACATCATTTCCAAGTTTGTCACTGTAGGATAATAATGTCTTTGTTCTAAGTATACTAATATGGTGAATGGATCTGCCTTGCAGTTCCCAAACTTTAAGACATATTTCATAATTTTCTTTAACTTTATGAAACAAACATTACTCCCCCTTAGATTCCATATTTCTCCGGGCGGAGTCAACGTTCCTTCGTCTCTCAACTGAGGGCTGCAACAACCATGACTTCTTGTTCGTCGGGAGGCTTACGGTCATCTGGAAGTTCGGTTCTGCCCTTTTGATGGAGAAATGATATTGTTAAGATACAATAAAGTTTTGTACATACTTACCTGGCAGATATATACTTAGCTATAGACTCGGTCGTCCCGACAGAATTTCAAAACTCGCGGCACACGCGACAGGTAGGTCAGGTGATCCACCATTCCCGCCGCTGGGTGGCGGGATCTGGAACCATTCCCGTTTTCTAAGCCATAATTTCTCTTCCACCTGTCTCCTGAGGGGAGGATGGGTAGGCCATTAATCGTATATTTGTTCCGATACGTAATACAAACCATCGGTCCTTTAACAATAGGAAGTAGCTAGCGGCAGCTGGAACGGTCGTAAGCTTCGAACAAGGGGAGAACGGTAGTTAACTGCTTGTCCGATCGTCGCGCGGCGGTAAACAAACCACTTTTGCTTTCGGCCGTGTGAGGATAGGACGTGCTCGTCATCGCTCTG
>NC_087203.1:67719362-67812807 GCF_015104395.2 Macrobrachium nipponense | reverse complement strand
CTCAAGAACCTGAGACTTATAAAAATACCTTTCTCTTGATCTCGACAACGCATAAAAGAACTGAATATATTTGATGTCCATAGAGATATTGTAAAATGCATTGGCAGAGAACCAAAGATAGCCTCTCAAGGTGAAGGAAGCTTGCTTGTGGAAGTTTCATCACCAGATGAAAGTAGAAAATTACTGTCTATTAGTGCTGTAGAAGGAAGCACAGCAAAATGCACTCCTCACAAAACAATGAATCAGTCTAAAGGAGTAGTGTATAGTACTGAACTCGTACATTATTCTGAGGACACTCTCCGGAAAGAATTTGCTGATCAAAAGGTGGTAGATGTGAGACGAATCAAAAAAAAAGTATTGGGAATATTACATCCAACACCTACTCTGATACTCACCTTTGATTGTTTGAGACTCCCTAAATTTCTGAAAGCTGCATGGCTTCACCTGCCAGTTAGACAGTATATTCCCGCTCCCAGAAGATGTTTCCATTGCCAAATGTTTGGCCATTTGATAACAACAGTAGGAAAAAAGAAAGGAATGAACCAGCCATATGCTTTAACTGTGGAAGAAAAGAGCATGGGAATTGTGAACTTACTCCATGCTGCCCTAATTGTGGGGGAGACCATAATGCAGCACATAAATCATGTATCAAATATCTCATTGAAAAAGAAACACTTTGTATCAAGACTCAAGAGCGCATTACCTTTAAAGAAGCAAGACAAAAGACTTTGCAGAAATTCAACACCCAGAAGTCATTTGTAGATGCAGTAAAAGGAAATGAGGAAAAGACAAAAGAAATTGAATCTTAAAAAGTGTAATGAAGATAAAGAAGAAAAAAATGGATGCTGGGAAAATTGTCAACAAAGAGGACTTTAAGTGAAGAGTCTGTAACAATGCCTGAATCAAAAGTCAAGCACCTTGAGAAAGGAGATACATCCGTAGAAAAAGTTGATTCAACAAAACACAAAAAAGAGTAAACCTTCACCATCCTGTGGTTTCAGCTGACCACTCATAGAACATCGGAATTAATGGAAAATAATGAGTCGTATCCACTATCTTATCATACAACACAGCAGCAACAAATGTAGAACCTAAGGCAAACAAAATGTTAAACTCAGTTCAGCTTGGTTTAGACAATAAAATTAGACTAGCTGAAAATGATAAACCAGATACTGCAAGGGTCGAAGATAATACTAAAGATACTGCTGTTTCAAATACCATCATAAGTGATCACTTGGTACATTCAAATGACCCTCTAAGTACTCCTTCGACATCTGGAACTGTACCAAAAAGTCCGTCACAAAACTCAGATGTCATCTTCGAAGAAAAAACCTAATATAACGATCTTGGACAGGGGATCATCCTCTAGAAAATAGGTACTCTGCTATAACTACAATGGAACTGCCAGGGACTTGCGCCAAATATGAAGAGCTACTATGTTTGATTAATACTTATAATCCAGTATGCTTAGCACTACAAGAGACTATGCTAAGCAACAACAAAATGCTTACTCCTAAAGAGTTTTTTGCATTCCACTCCCAATTCCCTATACAGGGAAATTCGGGTGGAAGTGCTCTTCTTGTAAGACGAGATATTGCTCACTCAAAAATACAGTTGCAAACTCAATTACAAGCTGTAGCTGTCAAAATTCACTTAAAAAAGACTTACACAACCTTTGTTCATTGTATCTCCCTCCTAATAACCCAATATTTGAACGACAGTTAACACACTTGTATGAACAGCTACCCCGACCATTTCTTATATTGGGAGACTTTAATGGTCGACATGAACTTTGGGGTGACATTTTAACAAATCAAAGAGGAAACCTTATCTTATCATCAATAGAAAATTCAGATATGACCCTTTTGAATACTGAAAAACCCACCCATTTTCACATTCAGACTGGTGCATTTTCATGTATGACTTATCTATCACCAGTTCTGATACATTCATTGACTTCAACTGGGAGGTATTGGAAGATCTATACGGCAGTGATCATTTTCCAATTGTCATCAGAACTGAGAAATATGAGCCAGTATACAGAATGCCTAGGTGGTGTACCAATAAAGCAAATTGGCCCCTTTTCGAGGAACTCAGTTATACTGAACTAGATGCAAAAGATATGCCAACAATAGGAGAAGCAGTGTTCTATTTAACAATGATTTTTACGTTTGCAGCAGAAAAGGCAATCCCAAAAACCAGTGGAAAATTGCATCGGAAGCCTGTTCCATGGTGGAATGTTCAATGCAAAATAAGACATAAAGCCATGAGAGCAGCTTATACTAGGTACAGAAGACATCGCTGTGAATGCTACTTGATCTCCTTAAAAAGGCTCGAGCCAAATTCAGATGGCAAATAAAGCATGCGAGACGAGAATCATGGGCACTTTTTATATCTATATCAATTACTGGGAAAACACCTATGAGCAAGATCTGGGACAGTTATTAAGAAAATAGCAGGAAAGTACAATCCTAGTCCCCTTCCAGTTTTAAAAGTCAACGGTGACTTTATAACAGACTCAAAAGGCTGTAAGCAATGTTTTTGCAGAACATTTTGCAATGATATCAAGTAGGGATGAAAATTCTCCATTCTACAGGGAGAGAGTGTTAGCAGAGTCTGAAACAATTGATTTTACCTCTTTTAAATCTGAATCATATAATATGCCTTTTACCATGGAGGAATTTTTATTTGCTCTTGGTAACAGTAAAAACACTGCACCTGGACCTGATGAAATTTTATATGAAATGATCAAGAATACTTCAAAGGAAACTAAATTTTTTATTTTAAGTATTATTAATAGAATTTTTAAGGAGAGTGGTTACCCTAGTGTTTGGGAAATAGCAACAGTTTTACCCTTTGTTAAGCCAGGGAAAGATCATCTGTCCCTACAAGCTATAGACCAATAGCTTTAACTTCCTGTTTTTGTAAACTTATGGAAAAAATGGTAAATTTTAGGTTGGTATGGTTTTAGAATCAAAGAAGATTATATCATCGTCTCAGTGTGGCTTTCGCCGTATGCATTCTTGCACAGATTGTATTGATACGTTTGGAGAATGCAATTTGTCAGGCATTTGCTTCCAAGCAGCATTGTGGCAGTTTTCTTTTTTTGACCTAGAAAAGGCGTATGATACTACCTGGAGGCATGGAATTATGAAAGTCTTGCATGAAATTGGTCTGCGTGGAGAACTACCACTTTTTATTAAAGTCTTTTTAAAAAAACCGTTATTTTAAAGTCAGAGTAGGTAGTACTCTGTCTAATTTGAAAGAACAAGAGGAAGGAGTACCACAGGGAAGTGTGTTAAGTGTCACTCTGTTTGCCTTAGCCATAAAATGGGATAGCCTCAAAAATTCCAAAAGATGTAATGTCAACAATGTTCGTTGATGATTTATCTATTTCGTGTGCTGCATCTAAAATGTCTGTTGCAGAGCGAAAACTCCAGTGGTAATAAATAAAGTTAACAGTTGGGCAGCTGAGCATGGTTTTAAATTTTCCTCTGCCAAAACAGTTGTTATGCATTTTTGCCGTATCAGAGGGGTTCATCCAGACCCAGATCTGTTTTTAAATGGACAGAGACTCGCATGTGTACAGGAAACAAAGTTTTTAGGCCTCATCTTTGACAGCGAGGTTGACATGGGAAGCTCATCTCAGGAGCCTCAAAGTCAAAGCATGAAGGCCTTAGATGTTTAAAAGTCTTAGGTCATACAAATTGGGGGGCTGATAGAAAAGCACTTGTTACATGTTTATAAAGCCAATAGTTGCTTCAAAATTGGCATATGGGTCAGAAATCTACTCATCAGCAACGACAAGGAGATTAGATACTTTGAATGCAGTTCATCATGGGGGAATTAGAATTGCAACAGGAGCCTTTAGATCCTCTCCAATATTCTAGTTTATTAGTGGATGCAGGTGAACTGCCCTTAGATTTGATAAGAAAATTTACCCTGTTGAAATATTGGTACCGCATACAGAGGAACTCCTGAGTCCTTAGCTTACAATACTGTTTTAAAGGCAATTTTTGTATTTATGAAAAATAGCTTCATATCCAAAGCCTTTTGGATACAGGGTAAAATGTGCATTAGAGGAGCTCAATGTAATAAAAGGAAAAGTAATTCCAGCAAAATTTTCAAGATTCCCTCCATGGAAGTTGCCCTCTGTGAAATATTGTAAATGGTTTTTCTGGTTGCAAGGCAGATGTTCAGATTGATATTCTTAAACAGAAATTCCTTTGCCATGCTGAAAAACATGATAACTCAAGGCAATTCTTTACCGATGGCTCCAAATCCAGTGCAGGCGTTGGGTTTGGAGTGGTATACCCTGACAGTAGTGTTAGTGGTGCATTACCAAGTTGTGCTTCTATTTTTTACTGCTGAACTTTTTAGCATTTTAACAGCCTAAAGAAAATTGTAACTTTAGAAGGAGATAATTTTACCATTTTAGTGATTCCAAGAGTGCCTTGGAAGCTTTGGCATCTTTTAATCCAGTACACCCTGTGGTACTGGAAATAACAGAGTGGTTGTTTTTATTCAAAACAAAACAGAAGGTAGTTAACCTCTGCTGGGTTCCTTCACATGTTGGTATTGTTGGAAATGAACGAGCTGATGAATTGGCTAAGTTAGGTACATCAAAAAATCCAAAAAAGTATAGCAATTCCCTGTTCAGACTACATTCCTGAAATTAAAAAGACTGTAGAATCAGTTTGGCAATTCTATGGACAATAGAGAGTAATAATAAATGAGAGAACTCACTGATGTAATCAACCCCATGGCTTTATATGTTAGAAGACCGTCGGAAAGAGACTGCATTATGTAGGTACGGATCGGCCACACACGGATTACTCATGGGTTTTTAATGAACAATGACCCTGAACCATTTGTGAGGATTGTCTTGTTCCCCTCACAGTAAAACATTTAATAGTAGAATGCCCCAGCTTAATATCAGCAAGGAACCGTCATTTTAACGTAGTTGGAAGAATGGATCTTAAACTAGATGCCATTATAGGCAGAGATTTAATGAGGATAAGCTTTTTTTTTTTTAGTTACCTTCGAGAAGCAGGTCTTCTTGAAAAAATTTAGGTTAGTTTGGTCAAGATGTTTGAGTTTGTGTATGTGTTAGTATGTGTCAGTGTATATCATTTGCTTTTAAGTCTTTTTAGATCAGGAAATTTTTATGTACATAAAATTTACCTCCAATTGATATATCTATTACCATATATAATGTTTTAGTACTTTTAATATCTATTTATTTTGACAGAACTCTGTAGAATTTGGAAGTTTGCGGGGTGCCTATGTTGCTTGTATTTTTTGTTTACAATTAATTTGAAATAGGTGTGTAGGTGAGATAGGTATTTTGTGTGTTTTTGGGTTCTCTGTAGTTCTCTGACAGATTTATATAAACATATTTATAGCATTTTAATTGACTTTTTCCTTTGCAATTCCTTTTAATGATACGGCGTCAATAACCTCGTCGTTGCGACGCCAGTAAGAATTAATAAATCAATCAATCAATCCGACAGAAATTTGCCAAAAATTTTCCTAGTTTCTCTCATCACATCATCCCTATTTGACGAAAGGTTAACTAGCGACACTGGTTTCTTACCGTCCTTCCTTTCTACTGCACAGTTCCTCGCTAAATGCCTTTTCCCATTACATCGGAAACAAATTAATTCTGAGCCACTAGAGGCCACTTTACTCTTACAAACCTTAGACGTATGACCAGGTTTTCCGCATGTATAACAGGAATACGTAGTCACTTCTACTCGCATTGCTATTACTAGGACTGAAACCTTTACTGCTTTGTACTCTACCAGACTAAGGATAATTTCGTTTCTTACTAACACTCAAATTATGAGTTAGACTATATTCGTCAGCTAGCCTAGTTGCTCCTGCAAAAGATACTTCTTGCCTATCCTCTATATAAAGCTTAATCTCAGGGGATACGTTATCTTTGAAGTTTTCTAACAACACTAAGTTCTTCAAACTATCAAAATCATCAACTTTAGCAGAAGTTAACCAATCAAAAAACAGCCTGTCTAACTTCTTACCGTATTCTACATATGTAATATTTTCATCCTTTCTCAAATTTCTAAATATCTTACGGTATGCCTCTGATACTAACCTATACGCGCTAAGACCAGTTTCTTTCACGATATCGTAATTATCACATTCCTCCTTAGACATGCAACTATACACAGTAAGTGCCCTACCACTCAAAACTGACTGCAAATATAAAGTCCACGTTTCTTTAGGAGAACCTACTCGTTCCATTAACTTCTCAAAACACATGAAATATGTCGTAACATCCTCCTCATCAAATTTTGGTACTAATTTTAGCACTGCACTCATACCCAATGTATCGGCTCCGTTTTCGTTCTCGCCTGACCGACTGTTACGAGTACTTTCTCTTAACCGAGCAATTTCCAACTCATGCATACGCTCTTTCTCTCTTTCTTCCTGCTGCATTACCAACATTTCTCTCTCTTGCTGCATTCTCATTGCTTCTCTCTCATACTTTTCACGTTCTTTCTTTTCAACATACTCACGGAGATCATTCCCCTCCAGACCCAGTAGCTTACCTGACTCAATAAACTCTTTTACCATCTCACTCATTCTGATTCTTTCTATATTCTCCCTGTTTCAAACTGTTAAAGTGTTGATAGCCTAGGCAAGGTCGCCACAATGTTACGGCCTCTGAGATCTCAGAGACAATGTTACGGTGTTGAAATATCCTGGAAAGGGTCGACACAATGTTACGGCCTCTGAGAGAGGTCCGCTTCAGGTTCGATATGAAATAATAAAAAAAAAAGATTTCAACACCAACAGTTGAAACTGGGGATACGAATATAGAAAGAAACACTAACACAACAAAGGGTTATTTACAAGCTTACTAACAAAGGTAAATGCAGAATGGTATCTCCTATTTACATAAAAAGATAGAATCTTACGCTGCATGAACTGGGGGAACAGTGAGGCAATTCAAATACTTGCTAGTCAACTTGGCAATTCGTAGCGATGGCTTCATAAAAGTAGAGCGGCAATTGCAGACGTCCTCTTGACTCCGTATTGCAGAAAATAGTCTACTTGTAAGGCAGGAACTACCCAAAACCTCTAGCAGGACCTTTTCTTCTCTGAAGTCTGCTCGACGTCGAGATAACAAGAGATAATTCGTCCACTCCTGAAGACGACTAGACCAATATCACACCAACTCTCGAACAACTCTTCTGATCCTTCGTTGGTTCCTTTTTCTCGTATCTCACGGATGATCTCTGCCGCTGCTGATCTCTCACTGACAATCTGATCTGTGGCTCTTACTGAGGATATCTCTCTGTGACTAACTGGAGTCTCTCTTTTACGATCTCTCTCTCTTTATCTCCTCCTCCTCCGTCGTATTTATACGGCATCCTGGGGGCGGTATTGCATCAGAAATCGCTGCGTTTCTCCCGCCACTTAGGCGTGTGTTGCACTCCACAACACGCCCGATGATTCCAGAACAGCCGCGAGAAACAGACGCCTCCAACACGGGCGCGAAAGCCTCCTTACTGCCGAACTTCTCGAAAATGCGTTCTCCTTCCTTTATTTCCTCTTTTTGCGAGGAAGCAATTACCATCACACGCCCCCTCAAAAGAGAAAAAAAAATGAAATCAACTGATTTTTTTTTTCTAAAGAGAAGCAAGAATTAAACAGCGGGGAACAATTCTGCATAAAGCTTTAATCCAGTCAAACACACACGCTTCTCCACTCACACTTACTCGTGCGATAACAGAAAACGGTTATTAGGCTACTCATTCTGAGAAAAATCTCTAGAGAGGCTATCAGCTAATACATTATCCTTTCCCTCGTACTATTACCGTTTTCTGAACTCTGCTCAAAACTTATAAATACTAAAACACCTCTTGTGTTTTTCTCAAAACTAATCTCACTCAGTAACACTGTTACATGGGCGGAGGCCACGGCACGGGGCGTTGTTTATAATTCTGAAGTAAATTTACATTAATTGCCTTTGCTCTATTCTTACCAGAAAGCCTATATGTTGAGTCAGGTTTTCCCCCACTATTTATCCGTAGGGAGGAATTAGGCTTGAGAGTCATATCAAGAGTACTTACATCAAAGCTAAACCCTAATCATAAAGTATGTTAGAGAACAACTGATAGAGCCCCAAATAGACCTAGACTGCAAAGCCGCTTGAAGTTCGACTAGCAAAGCTCTGCCCGGGGAGGTGGGATTACTACCCCACCCCCTGCAGTAGCTGAAATTTTGCCTCAAAATTTCTTCCTTGGAATAGGCCACACTTAGAAATCTGCCCAAATTAGGGGACAGCAGGAGCATCAGTTCTGGTGATCAGTTGAGGGCAAGTTTTTTGGGACCATGCTTGAACATGGTGATTCTCATCATATATATACTGATGGTTCGAAGAGTTCTGATGTGTTATGGTGCTCTGTAGTGACTAGTGATAATATATTAAAAAGAAGCTTCCATTTAATTTAATTCCTCTGTTTTTTTACAGCTGAAACTGCTGGCAGTTTGACTGCTCTTTAAATATATTTTTTATAGTTCTTGTACTAACAAGGTTTTTTTACCATTTTTACTGACTCTTTGAGTTTTATCTTCTCTAAAAGCCTAGTCTCTTGCACCCTTTAGTGCAAGAAGTACAAGATTGGTTTTATCTTTTAATTAATAGAAGAGGATTTTCTGTTAGGTTTTGTTGGGCTCCGTCCCATGTTGGAATTGTTGGAAATGAGCGAGCCGACGCGCTGCTAAGGCTGCAACTAGGCCTTAGGCACATTTCTAACATGGCGTCCCTGTTTCCGATTTTAAAAGTACCATTCGATTTTATGGTAGAGACCAGTGGCAGGCCCACTGGGGGGGGGGTCTACTTTAGATGATAATCTCAAATTAAAGTCGATTAGGCCTTCTGTTCATCCTTGGCCTCATAGCCGTATGGATAGAAGGTCTGAGATAGTTTTAGCTAGATTACGTATTGGCCACACTAAATATACTCACGGGTAACTAATGACGAGTGAAGCGGATAGGCAGGTTCCTCGCTGTTCCACCTGTCATGTGGATTGACTGTGATGCATATTGTTTTGGGTGGAGTGCCCTCATTTTGAAATCAAACGTAGAGCTGTTTGCTGGCCAAAATAAGACTCTTGCCAATTATTTTAGGTTGAAGGTGCTCAGGCAGAGCAAATAAGACATTTAAAAAAAAATTAATCTTTATGAAATTTTAATTTTCTCTTAATGTTTTAGGTTTCTTGTTTGGTTTTTATGAATGAATGGGTTTGTATGTTTGATTGGTTCTGTGTATTTGTTTGTTGTGCGGACATTGAATTTTTTATTCTTAAGATATATATTGCGCTGAATGGCCCCCCGGCTTCTGGCGCTTGGCTATGAGCCAAAAATTTTATATCTATCTATCTATCTTACCCACATTATTCTATCATGTATACTTCCCTCTCCTCTAATACTGAATAAAGACCTTCGTACTTATAAGGTAAAAATGGGACTTTCTCTAGAGACTAGTACTAAAAACTTAATCTCTTACCACACAAATTCTCTTGTTTGCTTTAAGATCAGGTTTTCCTTCAGCTTCCCCTTGACTTCCCGTTCGGGGTTTTTCTTTCACTAAGTGCCAAGCGCTCCGTTTCTCCTCCGCCTAACTGCCAACATCTCTTAGATGTTTTTTTATAGTACTCAAGATTAGTTATGCAATCATCTCTACCCTTACTTATAGGCAAAGTTTCCGAACATATGGATAAATACATTCTCCAGATTCGCCTACTGAAGGGAATATTACACAACTGAACTCTGGGAATACTTGAATCGGTTTAGGCAATTTGGTATTCGTAACAGCTTTAAAAATTATACCTCTTTACATCATTTTTCATTTTAGGCCAAAAGTACGCCCTACTAACACTTGGAAGATTTATTTACTACCAATGTCCTTGCTCATCGTGTGCTTAACTTCAAAAACTAGCTCACACAACTTCCTAGGAACTACTAATTTTCTGTGATTCCCCTTTCACTACCTGACTTAGGACGAAACATGACACAAAACTTGGTCCTTTAACAAAAAGTTTCCTTACACATCATCGAGATCATCATCCAGCTCACATTAAAAAATTTGGGTTAGTGTTCTCATCCTCTTTCTGCAACTTGACTAGATATCTTATCCAAAACGTTAGAGCCTAATTAATCACCGTAACTAGGACTAGATAAACCAGGTACATTTACAACGTTACTCTCGACAGCTAAGCCCTTCCCTTTTGGCTATCACTGTCAATGATAGAGTTAGGTCTCTCAGCCACACTCGTGCCCAAGATCAACCTCGCTACCTTCTATCACACTCGTTCGAATCCACGAACTCACTCACGTTCGAATCCACGAACTTATCACGTTCGAATACCACGAACTCACTCTCGTTCGAATCCACGAACAAATTATGACCGTAGTCTACGTCTGTATCTAAACCCGACCTAGTTACTACCATTTCAGGCACTGGAATATTCTCACAACAGGATCCACATTCTTGGATAAAAGCTAAGCGTTACCGGGGGGGACAATAATGTCAATGCCTTTAACGGGCAAACTGTCCACAACTGCAAGTTTCACTTCTCCTGACACTACCTATTAATAAACATTACCTTAATATAATTTATCTAGCCCTAAATCCCCAAAAAACGCACCAAAATTTACCCACATTGGGGCAACCCTACACACTATTCTGTCCGCCAGTTGGGCAACACTGTCGTTGACAGATACTACAAAAACCTTCCCTCAAATCAGTTGTTAACGAGCGCCCGTGTTGTTTACATCATGGCCGATTCTTTATAAAATTTCCTTAAACATTTTTTGTGCCTTTAAGCTTTCATTATTTTTGTTAAATGAGACTTTAGTGAATTACCACTCACGCATTACATCACGAAATAGTGAATTAACTTTGATTTCTGTTGTGGTTCTTATCTTAAATTACGAACTTTTGCGCGACCCGGAACTACTGACCAGTCCAATTCTACAATGGATTGCCAAGAACATCAGCAAACATCAGGAACTGCCGGTTTGTGGGACAAGGATGAGTAGCAGGGAGTATGAACCCCATGACATTTGTAGCTCTTGTCGTGGACAGGTTTGACTGGACTTCTCGTTGTGGACGTATGTAAGCCTGGTCTGACGAGGATATGACGGCTTATTAAACGCAAAACAATCTTGCAGCGTAAAAGATCGGTTAAGGAAAAAAAGAAATAGATTGCTAGAACTGTATCTAACGAATTCTTTGACTTGGGCGCTCATGGTTCTGGGCTCTTCGGTTTCAGGTTATCGTAGACTCCGATTCCGAATTAATGATGCTTTGCGCCCCTGTACACCCGGTAATTAGTGAAGTTAATTTTTCTGATGTAGATTCAAAGATTTTGGCAATGGAAACTACCTGGAAACGAATTTTTAAGAAATTACAGCTTAGTCTAGATAGAGATATTCAGCTAAGTTTAACAATCGTCAGAGAATTTCAAGAAGCCTTACTAGAATGTCTAACACACTTTTAGATTCAATTTTCCAGCTCCTCGTCAGGTACCTGTTCGACAGCACCATGGTAATGGTGCGAACAGATACCCCAGTTGTGAACCCCGACGGGTGGCAAGGCCTAGGGGGGATCTGGGTCCCGGGCAAGGTGCCTAACGAAATCTTTACCCACGTGTCCCCCTGTTAGTCCCCGTAACAGTGCCAAAGGGCGCTTATTTAGGAGGAGGGGGGAGGGGGGGGGGATACTTAGTGTCAGGCTAAGATAGCTAGTCATCAGGATTTTAACTTCAGGGGAAGTTTCTAAGTTAGGATCTGACGATGATGATGATGATGATGCGGATTCGTGTGATATTGATGTTTCCTCGAATGGATGTCATGATGTAGAATTCAAGAAACTTTTTGATTTAATTTTGAAGTTTCTTCCTCAGGCGAGGCATAAAAGAGCAAGAAGCAGCCTCCGCTCGTATTTACAGAAGGGATTTTTTTTCTTGAACGGTCCTTCCAGTCACGGGAATTTTTACGTTTTCCCCTTTTGCCCAGAGGGTTCGCGAGAGTGAGGGCGGACGTTGCCCGCTAAACTTTCGAAGGTGATCGGGGAAGGGGAAGAGGAAGCTCTCTTCATCTTCTACGACAACGGAGAGGAGTTTTTACAGGTGGCCGGATGATTCTTCATCTCGACCCCCCAAGCAAATCCTGATTTTGTCCGGGACTTTCAAGTCAACCCTTGCCTTCTAGGCTTCGGTCTCTTGTCCAAGTGAAGATTTTTATTGCTATGGAGTCTGTTATGAGCCTTACAACGAAGCTCAATCCTTCATTTGTGGGTCCGGGCGGGCTTTAATGTATATCAAGGACTCCGGGTTTGTTCTCCTGAGCTCCTCTTTTTGAGAAATTCTGCTCATCCATTTCAATCACTTCTGTACATCAGAACGAGCTTGCTGTTTCAATGCAGGCCTTTCTTGTTTCTCTAATGGCGTAACCTTGTATTTGTTTTTACGCAGTTACCCCCCTCGTATAGGAGATTCAGAGAACCGTCTGTTGTCCTCTTCTCCTTTTGGCGATTTCCTTTTTCGATATTTCTGTGCTTTCTGAGGTTTTGAAGGAACATCAAGGTGATGCCTCTTCCCAAGTTTCACTGGTCCTTATCAAGAGATTTTTCCTCTGGTCTTCCTCCCGTTCCTTCAAGGAGTAAGCGTAAGTTTAGGACCAGATCTGTACCTTCTGCTCCAGACCCAAAAACCTCCTTTCTGGCTTTCTTTTTTTCCAGAGTACATCTCAGGTTGCTGGTGCCTCTACTTCTCCTCTGGTGCTCACCCTTTGAAAACGCGGGAGAGGTTCTTGGCATGGCTCTAAGGGCAGAGAAAGCTCAACCTCCAGGAGGACCTTCTTCTTCTTCTTCTTCTTCCTTGTCTCTGCGTAAGAATTTTCGGGAAGTAGGAGTCATCACCCCCCCCCCCCCCCCCCCCCCCCTCGCCTGAGACCGCAGTAGGAGCTTGTCTCTCCGCCATTGGTCAGCTGGCAGGGGAGAGCGGTGGATGCTTGGGTGGTGGAGGTCCTGAAGGAAGGTTACGAGATCCTTTTGTTTCCAGACTCCACTTTCCAATCGTTCCTCTCGAGTCAGCAGTATTCCCTCACTCAATCAGGGAGGGGTCAAGCCTTGGAGAAGGAGCTTTAGGCGGGCCCTCTTGGAGAAGGATGCAGTTAGAGCGAGCTCCTCCTTCTCCCGGGTTTTACTCTCGGATGTTTGTAGTTCTAAAGGCCTCGGTGCCTGGCGCCCCCATCATAGATTCTTCGTTTTGAACAAGTTCATTCTAAAGTCCAAGTTCAGGATGGGAGACGGTCCAGACTGTTTCTTTCATCCGTCAGGAGGGCAGACTGGATGATTTCCATCGATCTGCAGGATGCTTATCTGCAAAATCCCCATCCTCCAAGAAGCAGACCTTACCTTCGTTTTTCACGGAACTCGGGAGTTTTCCAGTTCAAGACCCTTGTTTCGGCCTCACCACTGCTCCACAGGTCTTTTCTCGGGTGAGCTCCTGTTTCAGCTATTCGCATCAATTAAATGTAAGGATGCTTCGGTATCTGGATGATTGGGCTAGTCCAGGCCAAATCTCTAGAGAAATGTCTCCGGTCGAGGGAGATATTTTCTGTCTCTTTGTGTCGAGTTGGGCATTCGTGTCAACTTCGACAAGTCCAATCTAATCCCTTGCCAGATCATGACTTATCTGGGGGATATGTTTTGAATTCCCAGATTTGAGGGCTTCTCCCGCTCAGAAACGGATAGACAAGCTTCTGAGTCTGATCGAAGAACTTTTTGTCCTCCGTAACGCAGCCAGTTTTCTCTTTGGAGGTCTCTCCTGGGATATTTGTCATCCCTCATCCAACTTGGTTCCCGGAGGTCGTCTCAGAATGAGGTCCCTTCAGTCGACACTTCGCCCAGTCATGGGATTTCGTGTCCGATGGACAACGATAGTCGCCTCTTCTCCACAATGTTGGAAGGATCTCCGTTGGTGGATGCAAGTTCACCGCCTCAAGTCAGGGGACATACTTCTTTCGGTTCCTCCGGACCTAATGTTTTGGTCAGACGCCTCGGATCAAGGTTGGGGCGCACACCTGGGCTCCGAAGCCGCTTTCGGGGTCTTTGGTTAGAGGAGTAGAGGATCATGTCAATAAATTGGACGGAACTGAGGGCAGTGTACCTAGGCCTTCTTTCATTTCAGGAACAACTGTTTGGAGTCGGTTGTTGCGATCTTTGTCGACACCACAGCAGTCTCGTACTTGAGAAACCAAGGGCGGCCACACAGTCGGATCTTCTCACTCAAGAAGCCCGATCAATCCTGGGTTGGGCAGAAGACAGGGGGATTACGTTGGTCCCTCAGTTTATCTGGGCCATCACAACGTCTTAGCAGACGCCTTGTCGAGACCGAACGAAGTTCAAGGGTCGGGACAGTGGACACTTTGCCAGGAAGTCTTCGAACAGCCTCAAGGAGAAAATGGCCTGTCCACCAGTCCCGATGTTTGCCACCACTGAATTTCGGTGCCAGATATCTTCGCCCCTTACCAGACTCCTCAGAGTGCCGGGACAGACTCTCTTGCAGGACTGGGAGGGACTTCAAAGCCTATGCTTTTTCCGCCGTTCTCTCTGGTGAGGTCAGTCCTCAACAAGTGAGGGCAACAAAGCGTCTGGATCTCAACTTGATCGCCCCCTTCGGTGGCCACAGAAGGAGTGGTTTCTAGACCTTCTGGAAGCATGGTGGAACCCCCCATTCGCCTGCCAGAGAGACCAGATCTTCTCAAACAACCCCATTTTCATCGGTTCCATCAGAGGCTCCACATGCTTCATCTTCATGCCTGGAGACTGTCAGGAGGTTCTCCAAGCACGAAGGGTTCTCCTCCAGAGTGGTGCGACAGTTGGCTCTTGCCAGACGGCAATCAACCAGAGTAAATTATCAGGCTAAATGGTCGGTTTACAGACGTTGGTGTAAGTCTCAAGGACATTCAATTTCTAGACCTTCCTTACCGAAAGTGGCGGAGTTTTTAGTTCATTTACATCATGACAGGGCCCTGTCACCTTCGTGCATTAAGGGTTATAGGTCTATGCTTTCCTATGTTTTTAAGGCAAGGCTCCCTGAGATCTCTTCATCTTATGTCATTAGAGATTTTACTTCGATCTTTTTCCCTATCTCGACCCAGGCCGCAGTGTTCGCCTCCGACATGGGACGTTAACAAAGTCCTTCAAGCCTTAAGGTTCCCTCCGTTTGAGCCTCTGAATTCTGCCAAATTTAGGGACCTCTCTTCTAAGACACTCTTCCTTGTCTCACTGGCTACAGCCAAGAGGGTGGGTGAACTGCAAGCACACACTTTTCTGGTTGACCAGATCTGGACAAGACATGATTTTGTCATACCTTCCTGAATTTGTCGCAAAGACTGAATCGTCTGATAATCCCATTCCCAGGTCTTTCGTACTGAAGTCGCTGGTCGACTTTGTTGGTAATTTAAATGAGGAATTAGTTTCCATTGCCCGTTAGGGCGCTCTCATGCTATTTACGCCGCACGAAGGACATTCAGGGTCGTCCCCGTCATCTGTTTGTTTCACCCCGAAATGTCAAGAGACCTATTTCAAAGAATGGTGTATCCTTTTTTCTCAGAGATCTGATCGTTAAAACTGGTGGTTCGGCTGCTGGGAAGACCAGACGCCGAGAGCACACAGTATTAGAGCAGTTGCTACATCAGTAGCTTTTATGAAGAACGTCTCAGTCGCCAAGGTGCTTGAGGCGGCGACTTGGCGTTCTAATTCTGTTTTTGCCTCTTTTACTTGAGGGATATTCTCTAGTTCTAGGCGACCTTCGTTCTTTGGGCCCGTTGGTGATGGCAGACAGGTCGTCAGACAGAGAATTAGGTAGTCTTCCTGTTTTACGTTTGGTTGCTACCTGTATATTATCATTAATTTTGGTTTTGTTGTATATATTTTTTGTTTTTGTATTATAACCCATGGCAGTTTTTGACGTAGTTATAATGGGAATTAGGCAGTTTGGTATTTAGGTGTGTTGATGACAAGGAACTGACTGCTTGGCAACTCATGCTGCTTCCATTGTCAGTGTGAAATGGTTCCAGCCACTGGGTTGTTGCACTGGCAACTACGCTTCTCCCAGAGTCGATGCTGACCTAGGACTAGCCACTGGTTCGCTGTCCTGACGACTCCTGCTTCTTCCACTGTCCTGGACAGGGAATTAGTCGATGGATCGTCTGCTGTCATCTGGTGACTCGCTCACCATCTACTTTTGTCTCACCTGTTTTCTCGGAGTCAGACACTCATGTGAGATCAGGCGACATTTAGTAGCCCTGAGTTTCTTGTTGACGAAGTCGGTTGCGTTGATACACCCCCGATGATCGTGTAACATGAGACCAGGTTGGACTGTCAGGCATTCGTCCTTCGGGACTGAATCGCCTTTTGCTCCGCGCTCCTTTCTCTTGGCACCAGAAAGCTCGAGTTAGGAGTTGCTCATGAGCCGATTCGTTGCTGGCGATGTCGGGTTGCGTTGATACACCCCCAAGGTTTGCTTAGCTTTGAATCGCCCAGACAGTCCAGACACTCCATCCTTTAGGGAAAGAATAGTGCTTGATAGTCTTCAGGGTGCAGCCTTGCTGTCCGCAATTCGTCTGACTGGTCACCTGGTCGTCACCTGACTTAGTACAGACGGACTGACTATGCACATACTCCTTGTCCTGTGCTACCGCAGTTTGGTGGCATTATGGTAGGAGACTTTGAGTTGTTAGTATCTTAGACCTTGGGTTGAGTTTTGACTGCCTATGATATATATTTCTTTGTTTGTTTTCTCCTATTCTGTCCGAAGGGGAAATTGTATTCAGATTCCCTCCTCCTTTTCAATGTGGTTAATCGGGCTAGATAAATTATATTAAGGTAATGTTTATTAATATGGAATTTTTATTCTAAAATTAATATTAATAATACTTACCTGTATAATTTATCTAGTCCCACCCATCCTACCCCACGATCTGCCTATCACAACTGATTTGAGGGAAGGTTTTTGTATCTGTCAACGACAGTGTTGCCAACTGGCGGACAGAATAGGAGGTAACAGGCTTGCCAATGTGGTAAATTTTGGTGCGGTTTTTGGGGATTTAGGGCTAGATAAATTATACAGGTAAGTATTATTAATATTAATTTTAAATAAAAATTCCATGACTTTCTAAATTAAACTTCAACAAAGGACAAAGAACACAAGTGTTAGGAAATCCACCTAACATGACTTTCTCTTCCTCATTGATTTCTGCCCTGTTCGGCACACACTCCTTCCTAATCAGTGATACAGTGGCCCCTGTGTCTCGAAGCAAGACCACTTCTCTCGAATCTACTCCTCCAAGAGAGGAAGCTATGCCTTCCGACAGAAATCGCCAAAAATTTTCCTAGTTTCTCTCATTACATCATTCCTACTTGACGAAAGGTTAACTAGAGACACTGGTTTCTTACCGTCCTTCCTTTCTTCTGCACAGTTCCTCGCTAAATGCCCTTTCCCATTACATCGGAAACAAGTTAATTCTGAGCCACTAGATGCCACTTTACTCTTACAAACCTTAGACGTATGACCAGGTTTTCCGCATGTATAACAGGAATACGTAGTCACTTCTACTCGCATTGCTATTACTAGGACTGAAACCTTTACTGCTTTGTACTCTACCAGACGAAGGATAATTTCATTTCTTACTAACACTCAAATTATGAGTTAGACTATATTCGTCAGCTAGCCTAGTTGCTCCTGCAAAAGATACTTCTCGCCTATCTTCTATATGAAGTTTAATCTCAGGGGATACGTTATCTTTGAAGTTTTCTAACAACACTAAGTTTTTCAAACTATCAAAATCATCAACTTTAGCAGAAGTTAACCCTTAAACGCCGACTGGATGTATTTTACGTCGACATTTTTTGTCTCTCGGGTGCCGACTGGACGTATTTTACGTCGACATACAAAAGTTTTTTAAAAAATTCGCGGAAAAATACTTTTAGGCCTACCAGCCAAAAACTCTTGAATCACGCGCCTTGGGGGATGCTGGGAGTTCACGGATCAAGGTGTTGTTTTGTTTACAATCGTTACGCAGGCGCGCAAGCGCGAATTTCTTTCTTGCCGCACTAAAAAGTATCTGTGACACATCTCGGAAATTATTTCGTCACTTTGACATAATTTTTGTACCATTTTAAATTAGCCGTTACATGGAGTATTATATATGAAAATGTGCGCATTTTTATGAAGAATACAAAAAAAATACTCATGATTGTAGCTTTTATCAGTTTTGAGATATTTTTATATAAATAACGATAAGTGCCAAAATTTCAACCTTCGGTCAACTTTGACTCTATCAAAATGGTCGAAAAACGCAATTATAAGCTAAAACTATAATATTTTAGTAATATTCAATCATTTATCTTAATTTTGCAACTAATTGGAAGTCTCTAGCACAATATTTCGATTTATGGTGAATTTATGGAAAAACTTTTTCCTTACGTCCGCGCGGTAACTCTTCCGAAAAAATCATACATGCGATTGTGGTAATGTTTGCACCATTTTAAATTAGCCGTTACATAAAGTTTTATATATGAAAATGTGCGCAATTTCATGCACAATACCACTAAAAACAACCCATGGTTGTAGCTTTTATCAATTTTGAAATATTTTCATATTAAAAATGATAAGTGACAAATTTTCAACCTTTGGTCAACTTTGACTCTACCGAAATGGTCGAAAAACGCAATTGTAAGCTAAACCGCTTATATTCTAGTAATATTCAAGCATTTACCTTCAGTTTGCAACAAATTGAAAGTCTCTAGTACAATATTTTGATTTATGGTGAATTTATGAAAAAAATAACATTTTCTTTACGTCCGCGCGGTAACTCTTCCGAAAAATTCATACGTGCGATTGTGGTAATGTTTGCACCATTTTAAATTAGCCGTTACATAAAGTTTTATATATGAAAATGTGCGCAATTTCATGTAGAATACAACAAAAAATAATTGAAGGTTGTAGCTTTTCTCATTTTTGAAATATTTGCATATAAATCACGATATAGAAAAAAAACCACGTTCGGTCAACTTTGACTCTACCGAAATGGTCGAAAAACGCAATTGTAAGCTAAAACTTTTACAGTCTAGTAATATTCAGTCATTTATCTTCATCTTGAAACAAATTCGAAGTCTCTAGCACAATATTTAGATTTATGGTGAATTTAAAAAAAAATCTTTCCTTCCCTGCGTGCGCGGATTCTCCGCCACAAATCTCCGAAATGCGTACGTTCCATTCTCGGAATATTTGCTCCGTTTCATATTAGGCATTTCATAGAGTTTTATATATGAAAATGTGCGCAATCTCATGTAGAATAAAACGAAAAATATTTGAAGGTTGTAGCTTTTCTTATTTCCGAAATAATTGCATATAAAAAAATATATATATAAAAAATTCGACATTCGGTCAACTTTACCTAGTCAGATATGGTCAAAAACTGCATTTGTAAGCTAATATTCTTACAGTATAGTAATATTCAATCATTTGTCTTCATTTTGAAAGAAATTGGACCTCTCTAGCACAATATTTAGATTTATGGTGAATTTTTGAAAAAATATTTGTTTACGTCCGTGCGTTACGAATTCATGCATTATTTTGTGATAATATTTTCTCTGTGTTGCTTTTATTGTTTTACGATGTGTTATATACCAAAATGATCGCAATTTAGTGTACATTACAACGAAAAACTCGTTGTGCGCACAGCGCGATTTGAATACAATTATATATGAAATTTCGTTTTTGCGCTATCATATATCGCATTATTTATATATGATAATGATAATGTTTTTCATTTCTGATGGTTGCGTACTAAAATTCAGCCAATGACAAAAAAAGGAGCCAAAAATAAACTCTTAATCTTGAAAACTAAGCGCGCTGTGATTTTTTGAAAAAAATATTTTTTCCGCTTCCGCGCTCACTCTGAAACACCTCCGGCACACGGGAGACATTTTTTTTTTACCGCTTCGGCGTTTATGGGTTAACCAATCAAAAAACAGCCTGTCTAACTTCTTACCGTATCCTACATATGTAATATTTTCATCCTTTCTCAAATTTCTAAATTTCTTACGGTATGCCTCTGGTACTAACCTATACGCGCTAAGACCAGTTTCTTTCACGATATCGTAATTATCACATTCCTCCTTAGACATGCAACTATACACAGTAAGTGCCCTACCACTCAAAACTGACTGCAAATATAAAGTCCACGTTTCTTTAGGAGAACCTACTCGTTCCATTAACTTCTCAAAACACATGAAATATGTCGTAACATCCTCCTCATCAAATTTTGGTACTAATTTTAGCACTGCACTCATACCCAATGTATCGGCTCCGTTTTCGTTCTCGCCTGACCGACTGTTACGAGTACTTTCTCTTAACCGAGCAATTTCCAACTCATGCATACGCTCTTTCTCTCTTTCTTCCTGCTGCATTACCAACATTTCTCTCTCTTGCTGCATTCTCATTGCTTCTCTCTCATACTTTTCACGTTCTTTCTTTTCAACATACTCACGGAGATCATTCCCCTCCAGACCCAGTAGCTTACCTGACTCAATAAACTCTTTCACCATCTCACTCATTCTGATTCTTTCTATATTCAGAAATCGCGGCGTTTCTCCCGCCACTTAGGCGTGTGTTGCACTCCACAACACGCCCGACGATTCCAGAACAGCCTCCTTACTGCTGAACTTCTCGAAAATGCGTTCTCCTTTCCTTTATCTTTCTTTGCTAGGAAGCAATTACCATCACAGGGAGGCTGACTGGGGATTATTAAAAAAATCTACTAAAGTTGATGAGATAAATGATTTTCAGAGCCCAACATCTGCTTATATTTAATCAGTATATTGCTGTGTGGCGCCATGCTGTCTATTCCTCGAACTTCTGGTAAATCTCAGCATCCTGTGGTACCTTGGTGGAGTGATGCATGTGCTTTGAGCCGAAAGATAACAAGAACTTGATACAAGAGATATTGTAGATATCCTTGCTTAGTTAATAAAATTATTTATAAAATTGAATTGAATTGAATTGAATATAGGATTTAGGCATTAAGCCAAGCACTGGGGCATCAAAGGCCATTCAGCGCTATATAACAAAAATCATTCAATCATAATATCTGTATACTCACACCATTTAGTACCAATTTAACCTTTAATATCAATCGCAACACTTTCATACAATAAAATCTAGATGTGAAATAAATAGGGATTATCTCAATCTCAGTAGGAAAAAGAAGAGCGTAGGTTAAGAGGACACCACATTTTTATTGCGACGCGTTTCGTTGTTTCTTCATAACAACATTTCAAGCCTAAAAGAGACATTACAGTATTTTAATGGTAGTTACAAGAATATGTAATTATTGGCTGCTTGCTGGCCCAAGCCAACCAGATCACCGATTTTACAGCACGTAGAGGAATGTAATACAGGTAGAAGATTGGAAAATTTTAGTGTGCTTGGTACTTTTAGAGAAGAGTCATTATTGAGAATCTCTGAGTCAATAGAAATATTTTTAAGGAAACCAGATCTTAAACCTTGACAATTCATCTTATCCCTTGCTTTAAATATAAATCATTCAGTCATTCATTCGTAGTGTAAACTTTCCATCTCTGTCTCCCACCATTCTGTTTTTAGTATACCGTTGTTATTTATTTTAAAGATCTTATATAATTTATTTTTTAGTATGCTGGTGCAATTTATTTTAAAGATTTTAACCATTATCTTATTGTTGCTACTTTTACTCAGCTTTGTCAGCCAATAATTACATATTCTGTAACTACCATTAAAATACTGTAATGTCTCTTTTAGGCTTGAAAATGTTTGTTATGAAGAAACAACGAAAACGCGTCGCAATAAAAAATGTGGTGTCTCTTAACCTACGCTCTTCTTTTCCTACTGAGATTGAGATTTCCAAAAACATCTGTCTACTTTCACTGTAATCCGAAGAAAATAGGGATTAAAAGGGTAAAATAAATAAATAAATTAATAAAATCAATTATAGCTCGTAATATAACCCAATACTTTGTATAAATTTTCTCAAGTTCAGGGTATTACAGTTTTCCCCCAGTATATCTCTCAAAGGTTTGTCCTGGAGTAAATGTGTCCTCCTCTGAAGATTAAAACAGGACAATCAACTAAAATATGTTTAACATCCATTGTCACTTGACAAGGTATTACAGAGAGGGGCCTGTCTCCCTTCCCCACTCTTCATTAAATAATTGTGCGTTGCATGTGTATGGCCAATACGCAGCCTAGTTAAATAATGGTATCCCTTCTACTTGTAGAATTACAAGATGACCATTTATCCACCAATGTGGATTGTTTCAATTTTGTATTGGTGGTCAGTTCAGACCATCGAGCCTGCACTTATTTTTACAGTAAAGATGAATCTCACTTTTAAGATCTTGTAAGGAATACTCAAGGGGGATGGATTACTTAGCCCTGAAGCTTCCTTTGCTGCCTTATCTACTTGTTCATTTCCATCCACCCCAACATGGGCAGGGACCCAACAGAAGTGAACACTGATACTCTTCCTAGACTGCAGAAGTACTAACCAGTCCTGCACCTCTTGTACTAGATGATGGCCTGGCATAATTTGTTTAATGAGAGTAAAACACTATATTGGAATCCGTAACAAAAATTGTATAAAAAAACTATTTTGGTTGCCATTTTTAAAAATATGTTGGACTGCGAGAATTATGCGTACAGCTCAGCAGTAAATATTGAACAAGAGGATGGGAGTTTCCTTCTAATAACAATATCCCCCACCACAGCTGCACTTCCAACTCCTGCAGCCGATTTGGAGCCATCTGTAAAAACATGTTTCCCATGATGTTGAGCAGCATGATTTAAAAACTCACTTTTCATACCCTACTAGGTAAGGTATTTTTCCCTCCTGCCGTAAAACATACTTTAACAGGTGGATTACACAAGGGGGAGACTTGGGATATCCTACCTACTGCTATCTGTGCTGTTAACAAGCCTACTTCTCTAGCATCATTTTTCAGCTGTACTTCCAAAGGCTTGGGCACTCTAGGTCTGTTAGGAGCCCGATCTAAAGGCGCCCTAACATATTTATAGTTAGGATTGTTTCTCACAGCAAGGGACCTAGCTAAATACCTCAAACTCAACTCCTCTCTGCGAATGGAAAGGGGAGGTATGCCAGAATCCACATAGAGACTGTCCATGGGAGATGTTCTGTAAGCACCTGTGCAGATGCGAAGCCCAGCATTGTGAACAATATCAAGTTTTCCAAGTAAAGTCTTTGTAGCTGACCCATATATTTGGCATGCATAGTCTAACTTGCTCAGACACAAAGATGTATAAATTCTAAGCAAAGTTGTTCTATCAGCACCCCAATCAAAATGCGATACAACTTTCAGAATGTTCAGTGACTTCTTAACCCTGATAGATAGGTCATTTATATGGGGACCCAAATGTCATTTTTCTTGTCGAAATGACTCCAAGAAACTTGATATTATCCTCATATGGCAAATACAATCATTTAAGAAAAGGTGGGGATCTCTTCCCTTTTACGAGTAAGAGTAAAGCGAATGGCTTTGGTCTTCTGAGGTGAAAACATGAATCCACGAGAATTTGCCCATGCGGATGCAGCATTTATTGCAATTTGAAGATTTTGGCATGCTTGTAGTGCAGATGATCCACTACAGTAAATTGCAAAGTCATCGACAAATAGTGATCCTTGTATGCCAGGAGGTATGTGACTCATGAGACTATTAATAGCAACAGCAAATAAGGTCACACTCAATACGCTGCCTTGGGGGACACCTCCTTCTTGCATGTAGGATGAAGATAGTTCTGACCCTACTCTCACTTTAATTGAGCGGTTTGATAAAAATTCTTCAATAAAAGAGAACATATGTCCTCCCATACCCACGAGGCCAATTGCTTTAAAATACCACCACCCCTCCAGGTCGTGTCATATGCTTTTTCGAGGTCAAAAAAGACACCCACCACCTGGTTTTGGTTAGAAAAGGCATTTGAAATTTCCCTTGATAACATCAGCAAAGGGTCTAGAGTACTTCGGTTCTTCCTAAAACCAAACTGCCTGTTAGATAAAAGATTTTTTGATTCTAGATACCACACAAGTCTGTTGTTGATCATTCTCTCAAATAGTTTGCATATGCAACTGGTCAAGGATATGGGCCTATAACTAGATGGCAGTTCTGGGTCTTTACCAGACTTGTGGCCTGGAATTACAATTGATGTATGCCAGGAATCAGGAGATGTATGGGAAGCCCATAGACCATTAAAGGTTTCTAATAAAAATTCCTTGGTATCCACTGGAAGATATGATATCATTTTTCATACCGGATGCCATCCTCACCTGGGGCAGTTAAAGAAGAGCTAGAGATAGCATTTTGCATCTCCTCCATACTAAAAGGCAGGTTAAAAGCTTCAGTATTTGAAGAAGCAGGAGGAACAACAGATGTTGATGCTCTCATTTGTTGAAATGCTGGGGAAGTGTTGTCAGCACTTGATACATGGGCAGAGTGCTTAGCAAGAACCTCTGCTACATCTTTGGGGTCAGATATATATCTATTATTTTCCCTTAATATTGGTAGAGGCTTAGGGACGAATTTGCCTTGAAGTTTTCTAATCTTATCCCATATTTCCCTTGAAGGAGTTTGGTATTAATATTATATATATTTCTTCCAAGATGCTCTCTTTGCTTTTTGTTTTTTTAAAAGTTCTTTTTTGTTTGGCACAGGCTCTGAGGTACGCTATTCTATCTGCTACATAGTTTGTTCTCAAGTATCTTCTGAAGCAAGTTCGGGTCACTTTTCTTGCGTTGGCACATTCTTTACTCCACCAAGGAACTACAGAGCATTATCATCAATAATATTTTCAAGATGTTGATAGGCATGCACTGGAGATGTAAATTCATCATACTCTTTATCGGTGTGTGAACATTTTTCATAAGCTGCCCAGTCTGCCTCGTCTATCTTCCATTTTGGTGGACACTGAGAAGGAAGATTATGGACATAATTTAACATTATTGCCAATGGGTCACTGCCATGTAGTGTTCATTTACTGACCAAGGTAGTCCAATCGAATGGATGAGGAACAGATTGACAAATCAATGGCTGATGTAGAGTTGTGGAATACATCATACCTAGTTGGAGAACCATCATTCATTAGTATTACATCATTGTTGTCGATTAATTCTTCAACAAGATTACCCCATCTATCGCACACATTTCCACCCCATAAAGTATGCTTTGCATTAAAATCACCCGTTAAAATAAAAGGGGCAGGAAGCTGATTGATCAGGTCTTGAAGGTCAGAAAGGCTAAGCCTTCTTGGATTCCCAGCATGATCTAAGAGGAAAAGTTCTAAAGATGGTTCAATATATAGCGAGCATAAAGTAATTTTTTTTCCAATATGAGTTCTAACTGCACATGCCTGTAGTGGTGTATTGAGTGGGATTGTTTCAAATTTTACAGATTTGTGAATAATAAAACTTGTACCACCTTGAGCTCTTGCAGCTTGCAAAGGAGGGGATCTACAAAAATGATAATTTAGTCCAGGATTAAATGGTTTGTCACTGATCTTGGTTTCCTGTAGACAAATTACCTTCGTGTCCGAGTCCCTGGTTAAAGTTTTTATTGCTCAATGCTAGTACTTAGACCTCTGCAATTCCACTGGATAATAGACATTATCTTTTGTTATTATTTTTCTTTGTCTCATTTGTCTTTTGGAACTTTTCAGATGAAGCCATGAAAGGCCTGGAGATGGAAGGCTTTACTAGGCCACCGCTCTTCTTTTCTTTCTTTCTGTGATCTTTATACAAGTCAACCTTGGGATCATGAGCAGTAGGGCACTTACCTGATTTGGATGAAGGTGAGGAGGATGGGGACCTTTTCCTCTTTGGAAGATCTTGTTTTCCAATCTCCATCAAATCAGGTAGAGATTCTGCCTGAGACAATACATTTGAGGTGGTGGAAGCCACATTGGCTTCCTTGGAGGATTATGCTAGAGCTTCAACAGTTCGAGCACTTGGCCCAGAAGGCTGGGCTACTACCTCTAGGAGAGATGCTCCTATCGGTGACACTACTTTTGGTGTGGTTGGAAACCATCGTGACCTCTCTGGAGGTTTGTGCTCTGGCTTTTATAAGCTGAGACACTTGACCCAGATGGCTGGGCTACTACCACTAAGGGAGATGCACCTGACGGGCCAGGTGCTACCACTGGTCCCCTGTGGTAGTAAGGGGTAGTGGATTATAATCTTTTGGGTGGCATCTTAAACCGCGTGAGCAAATTAAGTGTCGATTGAGTAATGCTTTGCATAAACTACACTAATATGTTCAGCATTTGCTTTCAAGATGGCAGCTTCTTCTTTCTTGTATTCTCTACAAATTTTATCATTTGATTTATGATGATCTTTACAGTTTGCACAGGTTGTATCTCTGTTGCATTGGCCATGTTCTAACGAAGAACAGTTAATACAGATTTCGTATTGCAGTACCGGAAGGGTGGGGACCGTACTTGAAACAATTAAAGCATTGTAAAGGCCTAGGGTTTATATTTCTCGAAACACGTACTTTTTCATTATCAATTAATTATATGATCTGGTATGACAGGGGTTTCAAATCTTTAAAAACTACCATGCTTGTTTGAGGGATCTTACTTACTTTCCAAACATTAGCAGGGCCACATGTCCAGAATTCTGGTTCTGAAAATTCAATATAGATCTTTATCAAAACTACTCCCTTACCATAGCTGAAGCTCATATGTGGTTAATTTATCCTTAATAGGATCAATTTCTGCAATCTTCATGCCACAAAGCATGTGAGCTTGAGTATCTGATTTTGCATTAATCAAAAACAAAAAGATTGCTTACCGTATCTGCTAATATCCTTACTTTTAATTAAACCAACTTTTTTTTTGTAATAATTTACTCATCTTATAATAGTTATAATTTTCTATCTTCCCCAGATGCAATTATCCATGTTGTTGGGGGCTTGGGGGTTCTTACTTCTGGAAGTCCATGCTCTATTTCTTTTTCCAACCATTCTTCTGGTTATATACCTCTAGGTGTCTTGGTGCTTTCTTATCACATAGAGCCCCAGAAATCAAACAATTGTCAATTCTTATGCTCTCTAAATTTTTATTTGCTTCTAAAGCAATCTCAAAACTTGAAAATGATACCCAAGCTTCCCAAAAGCCTTTACTACCATTAAGCTCCATTAAAATTTCTTTGATTGCCCCAAATCTACAGAAGGCTTCATGAATTATGTCATAGCTACAACCAATTGGTATGTTTTTTAAGTGGAGAATTTTCAGATTTTTTGTTGTATCTGGTAATGAGCCAGAACCAGAGAGAAAAGTATTACTGTTACTACAAGAATATTTTCCACCAGTGCCGATAAATTGTCTTTAACAACACTGGGTCAGAGAAGTATTGTTGGAGGAATCCTTTTTATTGTCGAGGTTGTCAACAGAGCTTTCCTTATTTAAACAAGCCGAAGTCGTCCACAGTGTCTGGGGTTCGCCATTTGATCCAGGGGTACAGGGAACATTAGGTTTACTCATTAATTATTTTTGGGGGGAGGGAAGGGGTCATAATAACAATGAAAAAAAAACAAAAAAAATGGAAAAAAAATAAAGTTTAAGGAAAAGAAAATATTTAGACTGTCTGAAATTCCAAAGAAGACACCGTTAGCCTTTCCTGGAATTAATTTCTCCACCAATGACACCTGCGAAAGCTGCTTACCAAATGTCCACTCCCTACCCTACCACAAAGGGATGGTACCACTATGATAGAGTGCCTAAGTGTATGCCAAACCCGCCCCTTGAATGGGACCTGGAGCGCATTTCAAGATTACAATCATCCCCACTCTAATCATTGTGGCAGGCAAACCGACAGAATGCCGAGAGTCCTCATCTCTATGAAAACCAAGGCCAACCCCCTGGAATCCGAAGGCCCAAATTTTCCTACGAGATGTTCCGCGTGCCAGTATAGGGAATACTGACACTCCTAGGTGTCCAAACATTTTCGGGCAGTTGGCAAGGACCACCAACAGCTCCACAATTGATTTTGAAATAAAAACCGATCCTGGATACAATGTCTCCTCTAAAAAACCTGGACAGTGAAATGGGTAAGAGAGTTTTGACAGCAAGGTTGGAGACAGCTGATAATTATGGAGGAGGAATAAGCAATAAGAAGTAATAGAAAAAGAATGAGAGAAATTTAGAGTCAAACTGAGGAAAAGGAATTCCCCAGTTCGAGAGCCCTCTTGCCCGTCACAAGCCTTCAGCACGGGAATGATATGCCTTGCTGAAGCCCGATGACTTCATCAAGGCATTCTCTCATTAAGAGGGATTTCGATTTATGGTGAATTTATGAAATAAACTTTTTCCTTACGTCGGCGCGGTAACTCTTCCGAAAGAATCATAAATTTTTTCGACCGATTGTCGTAATGTTTGCACCATTTTAAATTAGCCGTTACATAAAGTTTTATATATGAAAATATGCGCAATTTCATGTAGAATACAACAAAAAGCAACCTATGGTTGTAGCTTCTATCAGTTTTGAAATATTTTCATATAAATAACGATAAATAGACAAAATTCTTCCTTTGGTCAACTTTAACTCGACCGAAATGGTCGAAAACTGCAATTGTAAGCTACAACACTTACAGTCTAGTAATATTCAATCAATTACCTTCATTTTGCAACAAACGGGAAGTCTCTAGCACAGTATTTCGATTTATGGTGAATTTTTGAAAACAGCTTTTTTATGCGTCTGCGCGTTACAAATTCATGCATCATTTTGTGATAATATTTTCTCTGTGTTGCCTTGATCGTTTTACATTGTGTTATATACCAAAATGATCGCAATTTAGTGTACAATAAAACGGAAAAAAATTAACTCTTTAGATTTAACCGTTTTGCTCACAGGAGGATTTGAATACAATGATATATGAAATTTTGTTTTCGCACTATCATATATCCCATTATTTATATATGATATTGATATTTTTTTCATTTCTGATGGTTGCATACTAAACTTCATGCAATGACAAAAAAGGAGCCAAAAATGAACTCTTAATCTTGAAAACTAAGCGTGCTGTGATTTTTGAAAAAAAACCCTTTTTTTCCGCTTCGGCGCTCACTCCCAGACCCCACCGGCATACGGGAGACTATTTTTATTATACCCCTTCGGCGTTAAAGGGTTAAGAGAGAGTTGGGAAGTTTTGCCTTGTTTACTTAACCGCATATGTCTTGGCTAGTTATTTTTTTTAGTGTGATGAAATATATTGCATGCACAATGCATCGCTTCATGTAAGTGTATACCATAGTCTTATACATTCATGATCCAAGACTATAAAGCATTAAGAGTAAAAATCTAAGATTTTCACTGTACTAGTACCGGTTTCTAACTATGCTATATTAGTAAAAATATTTTTATTGATGTGTTTGCTCTTTCCATAACATATAAAGATACGTTTTTTTTTTCTTTCTTTCAAGGTGTTTAACATTACAGTACTTTAGTTTGTCATTTAAACAGTTCAAGCTTTTATTTATATTTTATATATTTTCCCAATTTTATTTATGCATTAGATTTTATTTAAATATATAGTGAAAGACTTTTTTTTAAGGTGCATATTTAGATAAGCTTTTCTTTTGTATATTTAAAAGTCTTAAACTAACAGCTCTCGTGTATACAATAATTTGCTTTCTTGCTTTTCTATTGAAATTTAATATCTAACATTTTATGTACTTAAATATTGTTTCAGTACTATACTTAATTTTCTTATTTTTTCTCTGGCTTAGATTTATATTTAGAATTATTTATTTAACATAGCCAACTAACTAAGCCCTATTTTGCCAGGCCCCAAGTTCCCACGCAGCAAATACAGTCAACAACAATTGTGATATGGCCCCAGATGAGGTGTAAATGCCAAAGGAGGCCAAACCTGAGCCCCAGTAAGACAATTTGTTGTTGATGTCTGTTGTGTTTGCGTACACACACACACACACATGCACCATGTTGCGTCCTGTGCTTCACGACAATCGGGGGTACCACAAGAAGGGTCACTGTTGCTGAAGCTGTTTCCAGTAGTCCATGCAGTTACTCATTATCCAGGATCGTTTATGATGAATAGTGGACTTGATTCTTGCAGTGTTCTGTGAAGTGAAGATTGATTGTGATGTCTATATAGTCCTTACGAAACCAATAAGTCAGGAAACTAATTTGTCCTGTATTTGTAAATATTGTCAGGGGCTCCCTTTCAAGAGTCCTTCCATCGCTCACTAGTGACTACCAGCTGACTCAACCCAGTCATAGTCGTGTGTATAGTAATTAATGTACAGGCCAGCTACTAGTTGTAAATGTTTGTTCTTTTACTCTGCTGGTGGGAAAACACAAAGTAGAATGAGATTTATGTGCCTTCCCAATGATTGTCAAGTTCATCATTGCTTTTAGGATGCATGGGACCTTCCTTACCATTTACCTTAATACATTGAACAGTAGTAACTTAACCCTCTGTTAACAATTTGTTGCATCCTTCAGCCCAAACCTTAATATACTATATTTGGTTGAGACAAATCAGAGTCGTACTTCATTCCTTGTTCAAAACTTTAGGAAACCATTGGTGTTTGGAAAACACTTGTACAAAACATTGTAACCCTGTAATTGGTTATTTTAATGATACAAAGGTTCCTTGAAAAGTAGATAGAATATTTATTTGCCCAGTTGTTCAGAATAACAACCTACAAAACTGAGATGTACAGGCAAGGGTGAAGTCTGTGGCTGCTTTATTGATTTTTTTTCTTTGGCTCGGTGTAGTTCCTATGCAGCAGAATGTCTGCTTGTTATTAACACCCATAAGAGGTTGATTATAGCTTTATCCTCACATAATTGTTAGGTTGATGCCTTCATCAGGTCGTTTCTTATAGATTGTAGCTGTAACGTCCATTTGGCCCACACATTGAATTTTATAGCGTTGTACAGAAATGTAGTAGCAAAAAATTGAAAACCAAAGAGGTCTAGTGGCCAATTGGGGTTAAGACTTGGATCTCATGTATTCTAACTTCTTATTCTAGATTAGGGCCTGATTTTTTTTACTTTGTAAATGGGTATGATTTTATGCCTATGAATATTTGGTGATCTCATCTTATTTATTAATACTTGTTATGTTAAACTAATGTTGCCCTGCAAACTTGGAAATATAAGTCAGAGACACAGTGGACTTTGCAACCAATCCCACATCGGAGATATCTTCTCCGATGGCTGTGTCATTACCACTTATTAAATATGGTGCTATTTATGAATATCTTATTTTTGAAGAATTAGAAGTTTGAGAGTTCTTCAGGTTTTATTCATGTTGTAATTTATAACTAAATTCCATGTATCTGACTGTTGTCTTGTGTATTATTATGTTCCTTCTGAGTTTTCCGTTACATTGGTCAGGTACCACTTGCAACACCTTCAGGAAGTGGCTTGTAGTACAAGTGGTTACCTAGTAGTTTTGTAGACCTATTCTATTAATAATGTTCAAGGTAATTAGTTTTAAATCAAAGTTTACATAACCCATATTAGAGAATAATATTTTGTCAAAATCAATGGTAATTGAGAATTTTCTTGCATTGATAATTGAAAATTCTTTTTGGATAATTTTCTAGCACATGGCTTCGTTTACCTTTCACGATAACCATTGTTAAAAGGGTTCTCAACTGACTTTGCTTTAGCCTTCGGAATAATGAAAATATTCTCTACTTATTTGGACAAGGAATTGCCTTTTTACTCTTCATTAAATAATGGAGAAAATTTATGCGAATTGTCTTCTCTGTTTTTAAACCAAAGCTTTTGTGTTTCATTTTTAAGTTGAGCTCCTGCTAATTGTCAAATTTTAAAACCTATTTTATTAAGATTAATTGAATAGTCATTATGTTATTGCTGACTCAAATTAATGACCTTTACTAATGTCTGTTAGTAAGAAGGAGAGGGGTTAGGAATGACCATTAGCCATGCTTACGATGTGATTTTGTGAAAGTAATCATTTTAAGAGTCTGTTAAAGGAGTTATCTATTATTGACCTTACTACTCCCATCTTCACTGTCTTGTATTATCAGTCCTTTTCTGTTTATTGTTTTTACCAATATTTCACAAAGAGATGATAAAGAATTCCATCATAAATAGTTTGTGTTGACTTTTATGTATAGAATTGGGTATTAACCCTTAAACGCCGAGCCGGTATTTCCGAAAGTGTCTCCCGTATGCCGGTGGCGGAAAAAAAGTTTTTTTCAAAAAATCACAGCATGTTTAATTTTCAAGATTAAGAGTTCATTTTTGGCTCCTTTTTTGTCATTGCCTGAATTTAGTATGCAACCATCAGAAATGAAAATAAATATCATCATATATAAATATTGGAATATATGACAGCGCGAAAAAAAAAATTCATATATAATTGTATACAAATCGCACTGTGAGCAAAACGGTTAAAGCTAATGAGTTAATTATTATTTCGTTGTATTGTACACTAAATTGCGATCATTTTGGTATATAACAAATTGTAAAACGATCAAAGCAACACAGAGAAAATATTATCTCAATATGATGCATGAATTCGTAACACGTGGTTGTAAAAAAAAGCCGTTTTCAAAAATTCACCATAAATTGAAATATTGTGCTAGATACTTCCTGTTTGTTGCAAAATGAAGGTAATTGATTGAATATTACTAGACTGTAAGTGCTGTAGCTTACAATTGCAGTGTTCGACCATTTCGGTCGAGTTAAAGTTGACCGAAGGTCGAATTTTTTCTTTATTGTAATTTATATGAAAATATTTCAAAACTGATAAAAGCTACAACCATGGGTGGTTTTTTTGCTGTATTCTACATGAAATTTCACACATTTCCATATATAAAACTTTATGCAACAGCTAATTTAAAATGGTGCAAACATTACGACAATCTGACAAAAAAAATTCTGGTTCTTTGCGGAAGAGTTACTGAGCGGACGTAAGGAAAATTTTTTTTTTCGTAAATTCACCATAAATCGAAATATTATGCTAGTGACTTCTAATTTGTTGCAAAATAAAGGTAAATGATTGAATATTACTAGAATGTAAGAGTTTTAGCTTACAATTGCGTTTTTCTACCATTTCGGTCGAGTCAAAGTTGACTGAAGGTTTATATTTTGGCACATCGTTATTTATATGACAATATATTTCAAAACTGATGAAAGCTACAACCATGGGTTGTTTTTTTGTTGTATTCTACATAAAATTTCACACATTTTCATATATAAAACTCTATGTAACGGCTAATATAAAACTGTGCAAACATTACGACAATCGAACATAAGGAAAATTTTTTTTTCATAAATTCACCATAAATCAAAGTATTGTGCTAGAGACTTCCAATTTGTTGTAAAATGAAGGTAAATGATTGAATATTACTAGAATATAAGAGTTTTAGCTTACAATTGCGTTTTTTGACCATTTCGGTAGAGTCAAAGTTGACCAAAGGTCAACTTAGACTCTACCGATAAGTACAAATGTTTGTACTTATCATTATTTATATGAAAATATTTCAAAACTGATAAAAGCTACACCCATGAGTTGCTTTTTGTTGTATTTACATGAAATTGCGCACATTTTCATATATAAAACTATATAACGGCTAATATTAAAATGGTGCAAAAATTATGTCAAAGTGACTAAATAATTTCTGAGATGTTTCGCTTATGCTTTTTAGTGCGAGAAGAAAGAAATTCGCGCTTGCGTGCCTGGGTAACGATTGTAAACGAAACAACAGCTTGATCCGTGAACTCCCAGCATCCCCCAAGGCGCTTGATTCAAAATTTTTCGCCTAGTAGGCCTTTAACTATTTTTCAACGTTTTGTACGTCGGTTCGGCATCCGACAGACTATTTTCGTCGACGCTTATTACGTCCAATCAGCGTTAAAGGATTAATATTGTAAAGTTGTAAAAAGGATATATGTACAGACAATTATTCAACTTTTATTTTTTGAAAATCGAGCAATTTTGGGTTTTTTAGGATAGATTGGCAAAGGAATTGAGGAATGATATTTCAGTAGAACTTCTGGAAACAGACACTCAAAGATAAAAAAAACTCGCAGTAGCGAAATCTCAATGATGTAGATAATTTCTGTAAAAAGTAAGATTAAGAATGTCTCGTAAACTTCAGCACAGGAATAACGAAATTCGACCTGCAAAGAAACACTCAAAGTTACTCCCAAATGAATAAAAAATCGTACTTAGCTTGCTTTTGTGGGAAGTCACGGTGTTCCGATAACGACACACGGCCTTGGTTCCTCCTCTATTTAGCGGATGACTTGGTTTTTTGGCTTGAGTTTCCCCCGTGCGCGTTGTTGGGATGATTCGAGCCCTTGAAAATCCGATGCTGCAGACGCGTTCGGTTTGTTTCTTGCAGTGCCGGAAACGCTCACTAACCGATTTTGTTTTCTTGAATGATTCTAATGAGAGACGAAGCTTCCGTTGCCGTAGGAAAAGGACACGTCGGTTTTGTTTCTTGAAGTTATTCACTAAACGATGATACTAAGTTGCTTGACGAATCTTGTTGTTTTCTGAAGTCGCTCACTAACGATGATACTAGGTTGCTTGAAGAATCTGCTGCTTTCGTCGTCGTTGACTTCATGATTTATTATTATCTGTTTTTTTCTTCGTAGGACCGTTGTAGAGTTCTTCTGGTACGCTGGCCACCAATATTAGGGCTTGTGCCTTGTATGATAAGGCGCCCTATGAGGTAATGTTAGACTAGCGATAATCTTACGCTAAGTCGGTTGGTATTGCACTTCCATCTTCAATGGAGTGTCTGGGGGTTTGTAGATCACTTACGAAGTCGGTATTATCTTTACGACGATGTGTTAAACTCATGGTTCGGTGAGGTTCTTGTAGAAAACACTAAGTATAAAAAATTATATATTCTTCTGAAGTTTTAGCATGGTGAAAGTCAGGTATGATTGTACAAGTCCCTTCTAATAAGCGATAGCTTGGATCGCTTCTGCCAATGATGATGGCTAATCCTATTCCTCTACATGATAAAGCTTAGGTAAAGAGGTACAGGTCTTCTAATGACGATAGCTAACTCTGTTCTGCTTGTCTACCATCTCTGTTACAAGTTATGAAGGAACAGATAGTAGTTCGAACATATGAACATACATACAAATGACATAGTTTCATACGAACACACAATCAAATGAGACACGCTACAGATCACGTAGGCCGTTGAATCATAGTCGGGTAGTTGTCTCAAGCAGGGAGCTTGGACTAATATTTATAAACAATTGAATGACTACAGGTGACGGCATGTTATCTTAGCATACTTTTATTGTATACGTCATCTTTAGCGTCTCTAGTCTGATCACATTCCTGCAAGCAATCTGGTTGACCTCTTTAGTTTTAGACTTTTATATATATGGACTAACATTCCATATTTTTATTATGTAAACACTTACACATAATCATCAGCAAAGGCCAGACCATGCATCCCAACAGGAACTTGTTCTAGTAGACCGTTGACAGCTACATTAAAGAGTGTTGGACTAAGGACGCTTCCCTGAGGTAACCCTTCTTTTTGAGGGTAAGCAGAAGAAATGTAAGAGCCCACTCTTACTTTCAGGTAACGTTCTGACAAAAAAATCCTTAAGACAATAGAACAAATTACCCACAATACCTCCATCAAAAAGTTGCATAAGGATACCCCCTCGCCAGGTAGTGTCGTAGGCTTTTTCTAGGTCAACAAAGAACACTGAGATAGTCTGGTTTTGTTGATTGATTGATTGCGTATTATATCTGGCGTCACAACATCTGGGTAATTAACACCGAAGTAAATTAAATAGAAAAATTAAATTTTTGATAAATTTCATATAAAAATATCTATAAATATATATAAAAATTTTGTTCATATATATAAGTTCTTACATAGACAATCTATGTATAATTTAAATTTGGTTGAGGAGGCCCGCCTCCCTCGTATAGATATATAACTGCTCTATATTACAACCCTTTCCAAGAATTGTAGCTAGGATAAAATTACCTACTCTGTCACGACCCCAAGACAGGAACCTATGTCTCAAATTCCCGAATCTGGGACCTTCAATCAGCAAATGTTTCACAGTCAAGGGCACAGTACAGTTCTCACAAAACGGAGGATTTTCACGAGACATCAAGAACCCATGTCTTGTATGTCCAATCCTCAATCTACCCAACATGGTTTCCTGTCTCCTTGGCATATTCGGATATGACCAAGGAGACACTGATGACGTGATACTGCGCATTTTTTGATTAGTCAAAATATCCTCCCACTGGGACTGCCAACATTTTTTAACTCTGACCTACTAGAGGATACAAATCCCGATATGGTAGCAGGCATCTTATGGGTTCTGGGGAGCTGACCGCAGACTTTGGAAGTTGGTCAGCTTTCTCATTCCCAGCCACCCCAACATGGGAAGGAACCCAACAGAACTTTATTTCTTTCCCTCTTCTTTTCAGTAAAAGCAGCCATTCCAATATATCTAAAATCAGAGGGTTTAAAGGGTTAAAAGATTCCAGCGACTGAAGAACACTTCTTGAGTCACAATATATAATTACTTTCATTCATTTGTTCATATTGTTCATTGCATTATTTATTTTATGTTTATTATTTATTATTTGCCTATGCTTTTAATTTAATTGTTATCATAAATTTTCCATGGGATTGCACCTAATTGTTGAAACTTCCCTTTAAAGCCTTTAAAATTTCCATATAATTTCTGCTGTAAAAATCGATGCAACTGATGATAAGCCTGCTGCCTTCTTCCTCCTACATCAGGGAAGGCTCAGCACCAAAGCCAATGCCAGCATCTGACTTTGAGCCATCCGTGAAAACTGCAGTGAGTTATCATGTTGCAAAGAGTGTTCTAAAAATATTGACCGCATGGCCTCACTGGACAATTCTGTCTTGGTAAATTAATTAAAATATCTACAAATTTTACCTCTGGAAAGTTCCAGGGGGGACTCACTGAGTATTTTGCTTGGTAAAATCTCGATTCTTGGCATATTTAATTCACGGACAATAAAATTTACTCTAAAAGCGAATGGATGAGGTTGCTTTGGGGTGACCGTTTCATAAAACTGCCAATGCCTTTCATTTCTCATACAAATGCTGGTTAAAGACTTAGGTACCTCCTTGAATCTGTACCAGCTCCGAATCAGCAGACCCTTGTAATGAAGATCCAGTGGCACCTCATCAGCATCTACAAGCATGCTCTTGGTGGGAGATGATTTAAATGCTCCAGTACACAACGGTATTCCTCCATGATGAATTGAGTTGAGCACCTTAAGGCTATTTGGCTTCTCAGAAGTGTACACCTCACACCCATAACTTAATTTTGAAAAGACCAAGGCTTTATATAATCTCAAGATCTGAGTTCGGTCTGCACCCCATGAAGTGTGAGACAGGACTTTCATCAAATTCATTGCTATTCCAAGTATTTTGGCCTTAATATATTTCAGATGTGGAATCCAGGTCAGCTTGCTATCAAAAATCAAACCAAGAAACCTTGTTTCACTAACACATGGAATTCTCTGCCTATGAATGAATAGATCTGGATCAGGGTGGATTCCCCTTATACGACAAAAGTGCACAGTTACCGTTTTACCGGCAGAAAATCTAAAACCATTAACCTTAGCCCACTTTACTATATTATCAATGCAGAGCTGAAGACGGCGTTCAGCCACTGCCATCCTTGATGCTGCAAAGGAAATAGATAGGTCATCAACAAAAAGGGTATATGTTATATCTGGGGGGAATTATTTTAGAAACCCCATTGATTACCAAGGCGAACAAGGTTACACTTAAAACACTTCCTTGTGGTATTCCCTCTTCTTGATTGAACACATCTGACAATGTTGCTCCAACCTGAACCTGAAATAGCCTGTTTTTTAAAAAAGCCTTAATAAAGAGGGGCAAATTGCCTCTCAAGTTACATTCATAAAGGACCCTTAAAATGCCATATCTCCATGTTGTATCATAAGCCTTCTCTAGATCAAAGAAACAGTGATGTGATGCTGCTTGTTGGCAAAAGCTTCACATACTGAAGATTCCATTCGTACCAATACATTAGTTGTGGAGTGCATACTCCGAAAACCACACTGAGCAGGCGACAGATATTTACCTCTTTCCAAGTACCACATCAATCGTGTGTTCACCATTTTTTCCATGATCTTACACAAACAAGATGTCAATGCAATAGGACGATAATTTTCTGTCCTGAATGGATCTTTTCCAGGTTTCACAAATGGGAGTAATTTTAACTTCTCCCAAAGCTTGGGGAAGATATGTTCTCGGTAAATTCTGTTAATTAGGCTTAATGTGAAAAGTCTGGTGGTTTTTGGGGGGGACACCGGCAAAAAGCATTCTGTATCTCTTGAGTAAGGACATCATAGGGTCAGGAAGTACTTCTATTTTTCCTAAAGCCAAGCTGCCAATTAGATAAAATATTCTTTAAATCCAAATACCACACAAGTCGAACATTGACCATCCTTTCATATATCTTGCTAACACAACTAGTTAGAGCAACTGGCCTATAGTTCTTAGGAAGGAAGGAATCTTTAAAAGGTTTTAAAACAGGTACAATAATCGATATCTTCCAGGACTCTGGTGAAGTTCCTGAAAGCCAAAAACTGTTTAAAATGTCTAAAAGAATTTTTGTACTTCTAGGCAGATTAAAAATCATTGAGTACAGTATATCATCTTCCCCAGGAGATGTTGGGGAAGATAACGAGATTGCATGATCTAATTCTTTCATGGTGAAGGAAGATTATACGACTCTGAATTTAAACTAACAGGAGGAACAACCGTGGTACCGTCCCTAATATTCCTGAATGCAGGAGAGTAATGTAGGGCACTAGATATATTGGAGAAATGCCTACCAAAGGTTTCTGCAACTTCTCCAGAATTAGATATTGTAGGAGCCCTCCAATTTTCTAATTTTCAATAAGGCAAGGGAGTGGGGAGAAAATTTCCCTTGCAGCTTTCGGATTCTGTTCCAGACTAATGACAGGGGAATCATACTACTTCAATTCACTTATGTATCTAATAAAGGATTTCCTCCTTGCTTGCTTAAAAGTTTTCTTTTGCTTAGCAAGAGCTCTTTTATAGATAATTTTATTAACCAAGCAAGGATATCTACGATATCTCTTGTAGCAAGTTCTTGTTATCTTTCGGCTCAAGGCGCATGCATCACTCCACCAAGGTACCACAGGAAGCCCAGGTTTACCAGAAGTTCGAGGAATAGACAGCATGGCGCCACACAGCAATATACTAATTAAATACTCATAAGCAGATGTTGGGCTCTGAAAATAATTTATCTCTTGATCAACTTCAGTAGATTTTTTGAATAATCCCCAGTCAGCCTCCCGTACCTTCGATTTTGGTAAACATGGAGATGGAATATTTTTCATTTACTTTAAGTGAATCGGCCAATGATCACCTGCCATGATCATTCTGGTCTACGACACTGGTAATCTAACCTCAAAAACAAAGAGCAGATAGTGAGGTCAGTGGCTGAATAAGTACAGTGTTCCCCCCGTATTCGCGGGGGATGCGTACCAGACTCCCCCGTGAATAGTTAGAATCCGTGAATGTTTGGAACCCCTATCAAAGCGCTAAAAAGAGCCTATTTTGTTAGTTAAAACTTAAGAAAAACCACTAAAAATTTTCATACTTGGTTTTTTAATAGTTTTATCACAAAAAGTGCATTTTATGATGAAATTGATCACAAAAACCAGGAATTTGTGGATATTTCTCATAGAAAAATACCGCGAATGCGCAAATTTTCCGCGAATAATGCGGGGAAACGTTCCTGAGAGAAATCCGCGAATGTGTGAGTCTGCGAATACGGGGGGGTCCACTGTATAATAAAAAAACATCATGTCTTGTAGGGGAACCATCATTCATTAAAGTGATGTCATTCAAGTCAAGCAGCTGTTCTATTATTAAACCCCACCGGTCGCAGTTTGGCTCTCCCCAGAGGGTGTGCTTGGCATTAAAATCCCCCATCAAAATGAAGGGTTTAGGAAGCTGGTCTATCAATGTCTGTAGATCGTTTAATTCTAGCTGATGGGGATTACCCTGTGCATTCTGCAATCTCTTTTCTAATGATGGATCCAGGTATAAAGAACAAATAGTGATCCATTTATAATTGAAAATTTGAACTGCACAAGCCTGCAACACAGTGTTCAATTGAACAACCCTATGATTAACAGACTTACGGACTATGATGCCTGTGCCTCCCTGAGCACGTAGTCTATCAGGGGTGGAGACCTATGAAATGAATAATTAAAACCCAAGTAGGGAGTGTGCTCTCCCAACTTTGTCTCCTGTAGACACATCGTAGATAGATCATGTTCCTAAACAGAACCCGAACTTGCTCTCTATTGGGTATAAAGCCACAGATGTTCCACTGCAAGAGAGCCATTATTTAGAGGAAGGGATCTTGAAATTCTTTACTAATTTAGGAATCTGTGTCCTGGTGAGAGAGATCGTATCAGTTTTACCAGTACTACTGGATCTAGATCTAGGTGTTACAGATCTTTTAAATGATGGGCCTTCACTTGCCCTTTCAGTTTTGCTTTTGTTTTTCCTATGATGGCCGAGTGACTGTGAATGACGCGAAGAGGGAGAAAGGGCCCTCTTCTGACGAATAAAGAGGGCCTCCATCTCCTCACTGTCATCTCCACGGTGCACTGTAATGTCAGGATCAGGTGAGGGCTCAATGTCAGGCAATGTCCCTGACACAGAGAAGTCGTCAACATATTGAGATCTGGCTTGAACCAACAGGGTCCCCTGGCTTGACCAGTCTGCAACTTGAGGGCCCCAGCCCCACCAAGAGGGGGCCATGGGGAAGCCCCCACCAGGGGGGGCATGAGAAGCCCCACCAGGGGGGGGAGTGGGAAACCCCACCAGGGGGGCCCCTGGGAGCCCCATCAGAAGGGGCCCCAGAAGAAGCAGTATTCGATTGTTGTGCCTTCAAGGCATCTAAATAGGTTTTCCTTGCCAACAGTTTCTTGGCCTGTCCCACACTGATGTGTTCAGCAATAGATTTTAGTAATGCCTTTTGTTCTTTCTTGAATGCACTACATTTCTTATCACAGGCTCACTGTTCACCCTTACAATTCACAATTACCTATCCTAACATTCCTCATGCTCACGCATGGCCACACGATTCACAAAGTTTATTCCTGGTACAAACGTTAGAGGATTGTCGAAAACCAAAACATTTAAAGCACTGAGCTCTCGGTCTATAAGGACGATCTTTCATAATTTCACTGTCAAAAACAATTTCTGACGGCAAAAAAAACCTCACAAATGTTAAAATAAGCAGTTGACGAGCGGGGCACCCTGAAAACTTCCAAACCACATCTGGACATTTCCAAAATTTCATCCTCGTCCATTTAATGTAAATCTTCATTAAAGATAACTAAAATTATAGTGAGGTTTTACTTCTTTTATCATACCCTCGGGTTCAAGCTTCAAATTTAGGAGCATTACCGATTGAACATTGGTCTTGTCATGAACTAAAAAACTATAACGCCCAAAGTGAGTTACTTCTGGGCTCCCAACGTTGCCGATCTTCTGGCTTACCAACCTTTTCACCTTGAAGAGGTTGCCTCTCTCACCATGCGTTGTGATAATTAACCACTTAGCTGGGTCTGGTGATCTGGAGATTTTACTTATTCTACTAGGATCTTTAATTTCATTTGGTGGTCTATAAATTTCAAGATACCTAGGGACCTCTTCCGCCTCTACAAGTCCAACACTCATAGAATCTGACCTAAATTCTCTAAAGGCTCTGAGAGCTTCCGATTCATTGTTGAAAAATATCCAGAATTCAAAAAAACCATAATTTTTGTCAAGTCTATTCCGTAATTCTTTAATGTTACCAAATCCACAAAATTTATTAAATATTGTGTCATAATTCCAGTCTAAAGGGACTGGTTTCACATACAAAATGTTTGTAACAAGGAGCTCATTTGAAAAAGGCTCCAAAGTTACAATGGAGGAATTACCAGTTTTTTCCTTGTCCTTATCCTTGCCTGAGTCGTCAACAGGAGGTTTTACTAATGTCATTAAGACGAATGTCATAGACGAATAAATTGATGATTTGTCCAGGTAGCCTTCCACCCACCACTGAGCCACATTTAGAGAAAAGTGCTATCCCATATAGGGTTGCCCTAGGGGGTTACCCCAGATATACACCCACCCTCAGTGCTTCATGCGTCATTATGTCCGACAAGATCAGGAACCCAACTAATAGCAAGGGTTTGACATCTAAACTTTCCCCTCACTCGACCACGTTAGTTACTCGAGTTCTACGGGTGAAGTGGCATGCCATCCATCCTCACCCTCCATCAAATCCAACAAACAAATCCAAATCATGTCCAAAACCAATCCAAAGTCATCAACATAAAATCCATACCTTATAGGGGGAGGAAGCAGAAGGATGAAATGTGTTTAGTAAAAGGAAAAGGGCTGACTTATTTAGTTGGATCAACAGCCGGGCACCAAGGCCCAGCGAGAAAGCAGTTCCCAGCCAGGCATCAGGGCCGGGCCCAGCTGATGAACCCTAAGCAACCCCCGCCCCCATCCTCGGCAAGGCTTCAGCATCTTTGGGAGGATACATAAGAGGCAGTTCAAATACAGAAATAAGGAATCGGTGCTGCAGCTCTATACATCAATAGTTAGACCCCCATCTTGAATATGCATTACAGTTTTAGTCATCAAAACTAAGAAAGACAAATAGATTAGGAGTACAAGCAAAAGCCACAAAGTAAATTCCATCAATCAGCAAATAGTTACTGAAGATGACTAGAGCTTGAACATGTATGTCTTAGAAACACAACGATTGTGAGGACAACTAATTGAAACATTTAAAATACTGAAAGGCATAACAAAAGTAGACAGTAACTTATTTACATTAAGAGAAAACCAGACAAGAAATAATGGATGGAAACTAGAACTGAAGAGATACAACACATCCCATTGTGGAACTTCTTTACATACAAGATATGTGACTTGGAATAAACTGCCACCAGAAGTTGCAAACAGTAACAGTGTAGGTGAGTTTAAAAGAAAGCTAGACAAAATCATTAGGACTGAGAATGAACAGTAAAACCTGCTCCTACAGATAAGTGAGTGTACAATGTCTCCTTGGATGGACTAATAAGTGTTTGAGACATTCTAATCCTTGTAACACTCTCTCTCTCGCAGTCAGGTTGGGTGTGTGTGTGTGTGTGTGTATGTACGTACGTCTGTGTATGTGTCTGTGTGTACGAACCTCGATCTCACACCCTGTTAATGGTAGTGACATGCCATCATGACTCTATCATTAGACAGTCTAACTTTGCGTTTAACAGTTGATATAGGACGTTAGATCGTAATTAAAGCTTGTGACAGTTATGGGTTAATGGAGTGTGGCCATGACGGATGATTTTGGAGGGGGTGGGGTTGAGGTGGAGGTGGTGGTTGGAAAATGATGGGAAGGATTATAATGTGGCCTTCCTGATCCAGCCGCCTCCCAGATATGGATTGTTCGTAGTCTGTCTCTCTCTCATCTTGAACCAGAATGAAAACAAGAAAAAAGTGATTGAACATCTGCATTCATTTGATACTGCCGATGAGACTACTCCTCTTGTCAGTCCCAGTCATTCAAAAGACCTGGTTTCGAGTCTTTTCGAATTCGTGCATCATACGTGCGGGATTCAAGCAAATGCCTCCTGCTATTCATAACCTAGATTTAAAAATTTAAAATAAAAAAAAAATTAATTAATTTGATCAGATCTATTGACTCAGAATTGGACATGGTTAAGGTTGGAATGAAAATTAAAATCTGAAGCTTTTTTGTCGCTGGCAAGAGGAGGAGCACTAGGCCTATAATAGGGGAGAGCGGTGATGATTTGGACAGTGGGATGGTGCGGACAGTACATTTCCTGGAAAACTTAAGGGGCTCACAGCTCCGAAAAATCATGTGAAATAGCCAGTTTTACTATTGACACATGGACTTTGGTCGAGAGATGGCGTATACTTTAGTATAGAGGTTAAATTTTGTGGTTTTTCTCATTTCCTATGTAATTTTTGAAGTTTGAATCGTAAGGTGTGGTGTAGTAAATATGATAAGGAAGTTGATGATCAGTTTGGGTGTGAATTTGTATGTATGACGATGATGATGTAGCTGTTACCCACCTGTAATCTCAAAGGACTTAGGGTGTCCTCAAATGGTTATGATCCGAGAGGCATGGTTCGGACAGTCTAGGGTAGGGATGATTCGAACATGTCAGAATCATCCCTCCTACTAATTATGAATTCCAACTAAGAACAAAAAGATTTTCACTAACAATATTTAAGTTATATTTTATGTATCCATTCATTAGCTCCCTTATTACCTTATGAAACACTTCATAAACCCATCATAGGAACACTCATTACAAAAAAATAGCCTATCATTTGCTTCAGATTGATTCTAGTTCCTTAAAGCCTATCATGGGACGAGAGTATAAGAAGAAAACAATAGGGAAAGGGATGCTGCCGATATAGAAATACACTTCGGGAGTTTCGAGAAAAGGGTGGTTCACGTAGAACATGATTATGTGAAGAAAGTTAGAAACAGTTTACCAGGAGGGTTTTCTCCACCTACAAACACAACAAGCTGCAACATCATCACAACAGCAGTTTTCTCCTGAGAATATTCGACCATTTCCAAAAAGCAGGAGTGAGGAACGGAGGACAGCTAAAAGCGAAAGCAAGGAAGATGCATGATTGCAATGGGACACTCTAGAAAAGCTTGAACATAAACAGAAAGAACAGAAGTAAAAGCCAAAATCCCAGCCAAGAAAAGGAAATAGTTTGGAAATGATACCTTAAGAACATCAAAAAGCAAGAAAAGATACTAAAAGTTAAACAACAGAGGACCAAACCAGTGAGGAAGACCATTGACAGCCGAGTTTAACAATAATTGTTCTGACATCTTGGAAGAGGAGATCAGAGACACAAGTTGGTTTCATTGATAAATTCTTGTTGGAATAGATCCAGTAAAATGTAGGTAAATTAACCAGCAATTTAGACGCGTATGATTAATTTCAGATTTCTTATTTAAGAAAATCGCAGAAATTTGCTACTAAGTTTTACATTTCCATAAACTGAGGATTAAGCAGCTGTTGGTAAAGAGCCAATAAGGCCAACATTAGATAAAATTTAGGCACAACAAATGTCATGTATTTGAGTTACATTTTGTGTTTGGTGTTTACTCATGGAGAGAATAAATACAAGCAAATTTCGGTCATTTCATCATTGACAGGCCAGAATATTTAATTTAATTTTTGTTTTAAAAGGATAATACATTCTTTAATCCAACTTTAATATTTATTCTCAGCAAACATTGTGGATTTCGGTTACATTTTCTGTCTGCCAATCACCAAGGGAGAGAATAATCTTTTAAGTTGATTTTGAGTATTTCAGTTAAAACATTTCGTATGGTATTTGTTTCATTTATCATCCGACTTGATGGTAAATATCAATTATAACAACTGTCGGAATCATCCCCACCCGGTTGGGGAAGATTCGGACATTTTGGAAATTTTTATTTGAAGGCAAATAGCTTCAAGTATAGTAAAGTATACGACTTACCAAATTCACTCGTAAATGTAGGATGATGAGGCTACACATTGACATGTCATCGACATCTCTGCTCCTTAAACTCTTACTTCTAGATAGAAGAAGAGAAAAAAAAAAAGGTGTCCAAACCATCACCCCTACTTCTTCACCTCCTCTTCCTCGCCATGTCTCTCAATCTGACATTTGGTGTCATCATAGATATTATATTATTATATGTTCCCATTTGGAACCTTCCATTGGAAAGGAGATTGAAGAAAGCAATAGATAAAAAAAAAAATAATAAAAAACAAAAGTGAAATGTACCCGTAAACCGGTTACACGAATTTCCTGTGAAGATTATAAAACTTTTTGAAAATGAAAATGGAAAAAATTGATCATCAAATGAAGATGATTTGTATTGAGTGAAAAGTATTTCATGGACTACTAATGTACACATGCTGAATACAGCATTTGGGAACAACTCGTGAAGTTTCTTTGGTGACTGCTAAGGACGGGTTCTCTGGCCCGATGTTAGGGGGCAATAGATTTACCAAGAAGGAAAGTCACCAGTCCGTACACAAGGACGAAAGAACCGTGAAGTGAATTTACAAATTTTATTAGAAAAATATACCTACTCTCATTACTACACTTATATCTAAATATTTACACAATTCAGGCAGCTCCGGCCACTATGGTATCAGGACTGAAATAAAAAGAGTGACCTCATGGTCGCACAGGTAACACTAAATTTATCACTTGAAATCTAGTTCATCATTGACAATAACAAGCAAATCTCCTCGGCACAGAGATCACTGATAATTAAATTACTGAATATTTCTCTATATGTACTCACAGTTACGGTCGCTTAGTGGAAACTGACATTCAGGTGGACGGCCCTAAGACCCCGACTTACTCTTACATCTTACACATCTTATCGCAAGCTAAGGTCTTTAGTGGAGAAAGGGATTGAACTTGTGTTCGCGCTTTTATAGCACTGCCAACTGGTCATTTTCTATAGTTCGATTTAAACTTTTCCACCAAGCGACTAGCTTGAAAACTACTAAATAAAAATGCACATCATCAAATAACTGTTTGTGATGCAGAAAAATTTAGTGAAATAATAGATTCAAAAACATTTGCTAAATTTAGAACCATCATTTGTTCCGATACGTAATACAAACCATCGGTCCTTTAACAATAGGAAGTAGCTAGCGGCAGCTGGAACGGTCGTAAGCTTCGAACAAGGGGAGAACGGTAAGTAAACGCCTGGGGCGCGCGACTGGAGGTAAACAAATCACTTTTGCTTTCGGCCGCGGGTGTGAAGGACGTGTTCGTCATCGCTCTCTGCCCGCTTCATCGTCGTATGCTTTGTTTATATTGTGTTTTCTACTAATGGTTTGTTTGACTTGAAAATGAAACTGTAAGTACACTGTTTTCATTTTCATTACTTAATTATGAACCAACATGGAGTTATCGCCGTAGATGCGGCGATTTCCTCTCTTTCATGAATTGAACCTTGAATTATGCCTCGGTGCCGAGGGCGGGCGCGCTCGCGCCGAGTCATGTATTTTGGGCGAAAGTGTGTAATTGAAAAATGTAAGTATCTCTTTATTATATGTTTGCCCTGTGCGTTCGTTACCCGAGAGTGTGTTTGCGCTCGGCACGAGCCTTTTAATTTTGTATAATAGAATGCAATGAAAGTGGATTCGCAATTGCAATATTCTTTTCATTTTCATTTATTTATTTGCATGAAATTTAATTTGGATCAATTTCGTTCTTACCCGAATTGATCCTTAACGATTTTTTTTATGTGAAATGAAAATCGACAAGTGCAGTATTCAGTTTCATTTTCATATATATTTTGATGATAGCATCATATTATTGGATCAAGTTTCCGTTCTTACCCGGGAATTGATCTTTTCCCCTTTAAGTTCTATGAAGTGAATCGCAAGGGCAGTATTCTGTTTCATTTTCATATTACTTTTCACTGCTGTGCGGGGGTAGGGGAAGCGAAGGTCTGCCAGGAAGTCGTCGGAAAGCTCTCCCGCGACTCCCTTGGTATCCGATTCTTCGTCTTCCTTCCTGCCCCCGTCAGCTTCTTCGTTGTATTTTGTATTTGGGGTCTTCCTTGCGTTCGGTGGTGGGGCATGTCTTCCCCCCCCCCCCCGTCCGTGAGGGAACCCCTCTTACTAATCTTACTATGTACCGCAAGGTGGGGCTACTCCGTGGGAGACGACCTTGGACAGGTATGGACACGCGGAGGCAGGGCGTGCCTAGCATCCACGGGCTGCTGCAGCGTAGCGAGGTCTGGGGCGGTCTCCACTACTACCACGGCCGCTTATGCTGCTCCCCCCCCTCCTGGTCTACACTCCCCATGCTGTGTCGATGACGCCGTCTGCCGCTACTAGGGCCGCAGCCGTACCGAGGGGGTGGGGGGTTGCCGCCGCCCGCCAGTACCGAGGTGGGGTTGCGCCGCCGCCTCCGCCGCCTGTTTTCTTCGTGTTGCCTGCCCAGACTTCCGCTGTTCCAGCAGCTCGCCCTGGACCCGGCGGCCGCCAGGACCCAGGTTCCGCTGGCTGCCGATGATTCTACGAGCGATCGCTGGGCCTGCCGTACCTGCCGCTGATATGATTCCCGCTGTTGGCTTGGCTGTCCTTCTGGGGTCTACGCTGCCGCTGTTCCTGCCGCTCCTGAGCTGGTTGCTGTTCCTGTCGCTCCTGATTCCTGCCTGGTCCATGCTGGTCCTTGCACAGTGTGTCCTTCCCCAGACCCAGGTCCTTCGGACAGGTGCGCGGGCCCTGTTGCTTCGGCAACTGCCCCGGCTCCCTCCTGGATGAGGACCTGACGACTTGTCCTGCGAGAGCTGACGAGGAAGAGGAGAAGAGAGGAAGCTGTCATCTTCGTCTTCATCGTCTGCTGCTGCCTCTTCCCCTTCGACTTCTAAGGCCATAAGCCGAAGAAGAAGAAGGCTGCCTTCCCCCCTAAGAGTCTCCTTCGGGAACTTCTCAAGGGCCCGTCCCACCTCGGTGGGACGGGGGGTCCTTCTGCTGGTCCTCCTGCCTTCGGGAGCGGGGCCCGTCTCCCCTTCCGTAAGGAAGAGATAGACGGGACCAGAGGAGTATCGGTTAGCTCTGGTATTCTCGCCGGTGCAGCTGATGCCTACGCCAGGTTCCGGCTCGGTCTCTCGTTCGCGAGAGATCCAGTGTACGTCTCCTCGGGAGACCGTGCAGCCAAAGTTTCGGCGCCAGAGTTCGCTTGGCGCCAAGACGCGGCACGGAGCAGAAGGCGGTGAGAGACGCCAGGTGACTCGCCTTGGCCAGCGGCGCTCTTGCAGCGACCAGCTGGTAACCCGGGTCCCCCTAAGAAGGCTCCTTCGGGACCTTCTAAGGGCCCGTCTCGCTCCGGCGATTCGGGAGCTCTTCTGCTGGTCCTCCTGCTCCCTCGGGAGGGCCAGTCTTTTCTTCTACAAGGAGAAGAAGACGGGACCAGGGGCTACCAGATTCGCTGGCACTGCTGGTTTTAGCGTTCTCCGTAAACCAGATCCGCGGCTTCTCGTTAGCGAGAAGTACGGAAGTAATCTCCCGCGAGACAGTCCAGCCAAAGTCTTTGACTCGAGCTCGCTCGCCGCCAAGGAGCGCGAGCGAAGTGGCGAGTGTCGTGAAGAGACTCTGTAGGCCAGTGGACGCTCTCGCAGCGACCAGCTGGCTGCTCGGGTTGACGTGACGGTCGCTGACCAGCCACGGGTTGAGGCGAGGAAGGGGTGCCCCGCGGTCGTCGGTACCAGCCACGGCTGGTACCAGCGGCTCGACGCGCCGAGAGGACGCTCGCCGGTCTCACCGCGGCAACGAGCCTAGCAGGTCACCTGACGCCGCTCCCATCGGGACCGGGCGGAGACGGTAACCAGCAACAGCTCGCCTGAACGCTAGACATCAGCGTCGACGTTCTCAGTCGAGCCGCTCGCCACAGGTGAGCGGCACGGCCAGGCCTGCAGATCGGTCTCCACCGCGGGTTGGTGATCGGCTGCAGCCCCCCACGTCGCTGGTCCTGCCGCAGCGTAGCGTCAGGTCTGTCTCTCCACTACCTTCAACTTCCTCGGGCACCGGGAAGAGCGAGGTAGCTAGGAGTGATGTGAGAGGTGCGCCGCTCACGATCCCGTCACGACGCCGCACGTGCCACGTAGGTCTAGGACAACAGGACGTACGCGCAAGTGATTGGAGGCGACCGCAGGGGGAGAGCGTAGCGTGTTCTGTCTCTCCGATACCTTCAACTTCCTCGGCATACGCCAGGAAGAGCGAGGTATATAGGAGTGATCGTGAGAGTGCGCCGCTCACGATCCCGTCACGACGCCGCAACGTCGCCAGGTGTCCGTTCACGACGCCGCGGTGCCAAGTGTCCTAGGAACAGGACGTACGCGCAAGTGCCATTGGTTAGGCAACCGTCAGGGATTATCTGTTGCTGGCCCTTCTTCTGAAGGAGGAGGGTCCTGGAGCTGCTCTTGTTGGAGGGACTGGACGGTCCTACTCCTCAAGACGCTGTAACTTCCGAGATTCAGAGTAACTTTACCCAGGTTATTGCACTGATTCGTCAGCACAAACGACCGGGGGGAAGGATCGCCGCTCCCACCAGCAGAGCCCATGTCTCTGCTTGAGTCGTTTTGGGGCCCGAGAGGGAACCCAAACCGACGGTGGGTTGCCGCGATCGGAGCTTGCCGATTCTGTCTTGAACCAGAGTCTCTCGTCTCTGGACAAGAAGGCTCTCTCAGTTCTGGCCGGTCGATCAAGCTACTTCCACCTCCTCTACTGCGACAGCGGCGTTTCTACGTGTCTTCGGACACCGTATTTAAATACTCCTTCGGTCCTCCTGAGAGGTTTCGACCTCGACGAGGACTGGAATGAGTCGGAGGACGGTATAGGCTCTCTCCTGTCAGGTGTCGATCAGCCCCACCCAGACGACGTTCACAGTGGCGGCAGACCCTTACCTACAGTGAGAGTTCGTAACCCTCCTCGGGAAAACGTTTTCTCCTGACGATACGTTTTCCCAGACTCTGAGAGGCCATCGCCGCAAGGCGATGGGCTGCTCCTACTCTTCTCCAACTGCTAGTTCCACTGTGGGAAGGGGCGTTAGCGGTATCACGGAAGTTATCCAATTCCTCCCCCATATCCCCTTCCTCTTCCTTAACGGCTACAGGGAAAGGGGGAAGGATCCCTACCAGAGATGTTTCTCTGTAGGATCCCACCCCGTTGGGGACTGCGCGACCGGGGAGGGGGGGGGACTCCTTCGGGTTCCTACCTGACGTAAGCCTGCGGTCGTTTGAGGATGGATATGCCCCATTCTTCGATTTCCTACTGGGAATCGATGGAGGACCACCCAGCCGACATCGTTTTGACGGAATTCGGTGGTGGGGGGGTTTCGCAGACTGCTTTAGAATTATAACGGAATTTAATAGCGCATTTCAGAGTGTTAGTTTCTTACGATCTCCCAAACACTTAGGCGAGTACCACGGTCCAAAAGTGAGCGAGACGAGAATCCCCCGATATGTTTACACGATAATCGGGAACCTCGGCCCTATGCTCCGAATTCCTGGAATTTCTTTTAGCATTAGGAAGAAGACTGCTGCTTGAAAAAGAAGGACTATCCTCACCAGTAGGCGACCAACCTGGAATATGAGAAGAACGGACGGGAATGAATACTAGTTTGGCTGGAACTATCGTCTTAGTATTCTGTTCACCAATTGAAGCTTTCCTTCGATGGAAGACTTCTCCTTCACTCTCTTTATAGAAAGGAACGAAGGTGGTCAATCTCCAATCCTTATTTTGTTTTCTTGATGGAAAGAATTTAGGGATGGGAGATCGTTGTTTCAGAAATCCTACAACAATATTACTACGTATTATTAAACCTCGCGACATTGATTCTGCTAAGCAGCTTGAATGGTCCGCAAGGGTTCGGGGTAAGGCGCATAATCCTGGTTATTCTACGGTAGTTGCGACTTAAGACGAAAAAAGTAATTCTAATTGAACTGCAACCCGGTTGCCTTGCCGCAACCTCCCAGGAGTTTCCAGTTTCAAATTTTAATTTTAATACTTATGGTGTTGTCACAACAACCACCATTTAATAAGCTTTTATATTTACCGGAAATTCGTTCTTCGCTTAAATATAATTTGCTCGAGCCAGATCTTTTTATTTTCTCGGCTGGGGTTCTAGCCGGAACGCATTCCTCGTGGAAAGGATTACTTGGCGGAACTCAGGAGGGATGACGGAGTCCAGCGACAGATACTGCGTATTGAATTGCCCGAGGCATTTCAGTATCAGCTGCCGCTTTGACAGATAGAACCGGTTGTTTATGTCTTTCCTCAACCTGCTTGGAATTGAAATAACAACCGTAATCTCTTGCCCAACAATCACGGACTTAAAGTCTCTGAATTAACGGGGATTCCTCCTTCATACATGAATGACCATCCTACTGTCTGTGAAACGCTTAGTATTCATAGTCGTTCCGTTTGGTATTGCGAGAATTTTAAAACAACGAGTATAATCTATTCGACTCTCATCTTTATTTTGTTTTACCGCACGGGGGACAGAAAAATTCTGTAATAGTCTCTTGGCTGCATCCGTATCCCGATTAATGCAAATGATTTTTTGCGGAATTCTGAGTTTGTCCGCCCCAAAATATCTTGTTATTCCGGAGTGTACAAATTGGTTCATTGTTCACGCCCGGATTTTAGCAGTATGTATTGAAAGGACATCGCCTACTGTCCCACCCCACCTGCCCAGCTCTACTTCCAAAACGTTCAGACCCATGAGAAGCAGTTCTTCAAAGCGGCACTTGATCCCCCTGTGTTTCATATCTGTAAGAACACCCGCCCAGCTTTCATTGCACAACGGACAGCAATGAAATGGCGGTTTAGCGTTGTTTTCAGTCATTTGTAACAAAACGGTTTAGAATCTTGAGATTCTTCCTTCTCCGATTCGAGCTGGAAGACGTAGGTTGCATTCATTTGCCTACCTTCGTCTTCTAAACGTCACCATAGTGTTGTTTCCTCTCCTTTAAGCTGAGATCCAACGTCTTATGAGATTTTGCTTCGCCATCAGGTGGGAACCTCGGTCATTTTGAAGGCAATTTGACTTTACGCCTTTTAGGAGCTTATGCATTAAGAGAATCATCGCCGGTGCCCGTCCGGCATCGGTGACTAACAAATATTTTAAATTTCTTTTTTTTTTTGGTCTCTCAGCATAAACTCTTTAAAAGGGCGAAGGTCAAGTGACTTAACCCGGATGCTTGCGGACAACTTGCCTCTACTGGAGTTCCGAAACCAGTCAGTCGGCAGCTGTCAGAGCGGCCCGAGAGTCAGTTACGGAATCTATGGCTGTGGACTTTAGTTCGGTTGGTTTTTCCAGAGCAATCATTACTTCGTCTTAATAGCTGGTCAGTATGAGTACTGGTAAAACATAACCAAGAAAGTCGAGAAGAGGGATAGGTCATACGAAACTTCATTCCCTTATTTTCGGTCTTGGGTAAACTTGCATGACTTTCTCTTGAAGAAGTTCAAGCACAACGGGATGGGGATTTCGTGGACGCGTCACGAATTTCGTATAAACCGGATCTTCGTAGCGAAGAAACTCAGAAACCCTTCGGTAACTGACGAGTTGGTTCCCGAGTCCTTCACAATACCCTCCCATAATGGACTTTCCACCCGGCCTTCGATGCGGAAGGAGAATGCCTGGCCTTGTCCGCAAGAACTTCTCCGTGGTCGCAGGTTACTGGAAGGCAGGGGTCTTGGTCAAACCAGACCCACATGCCCTTGCCTTCTACCTTCGGGATATTGCCCACAGGTCCTTTAGGATCCTTTTCCTTGGGGACCCGTGGGGTGGCTGACTCAACACGTTTGTGTAGCGAACCCAGACCCATCGCAGGCTGAACAGGCAAGCGAGTCCTGGTGTGACCATAAGAATGGATGATGAGTGTTGACTGGCCTCCTCTTTCCCCATCTTTTTCTTCCCCTCTTACCTGTGGTTAGGAGGGACAGAGAAACGGTCGTCACCCATGCTGGATAAGGAACAAGATGCAGGTGAGTCTCACTCCAACAGAGCCCCATCCTGATCCCTTTCACTAGGGGGGATAGGGAGACGTATTATCCACCACTTCCTCCAAGCCAACAAGGGGAGGGAAGTTGGATGCCAGCTTAGAGACAACCCATACTTTATGTTGCCATCTTGGCAAACAGGAACAAGTTCTTGCCTTGCTGGTACGAAGAGATTAACGCTTTGCCTCTCTCTTAGTACTCCGGGCCAGAGAGGTCCTGACCATTGATCCTGCGTGGTTGCACACCCCGATCAATCGGACCAGAGGCTTGGATCCCTCACCCCTCGGCTCTTACGACCAGGGGAGGCATTCCAGGGATGGACGAACACCAGTTTCAGTTCATACAAAAAGACTCAGGATTTCCTCCCACCCCCAAGAAACGTGAGTCCCTTTCCTAATTGTTAAAAGGACCGATGTTCTTGTATTACGTATCGGAAAACAAATGGACAATTTGTCGAAAATAAAATTGCATTTTTCCTAACGATACAAAACCTGAGGGTCCGTTTACAAATATAGGAGTCCGCCTTCCTCATGCACCCCTCACTCTGCGTATTTTGCATGGGCCAAAAGCAAAAGTGATTTGTTTACCGTACCCAGTCGCGGCATCGGCGCGCAGGACTGGTCGGACAAGCAGTTAACTACCGTTCTCCCCCTTGTTCGAAGCTTACGGACCGTTCCAAGCTGCCGCTAGCTACATTCCTATTGTTAAAGGGACCTCAGGTTTGTATAAGTTAGGAAAAATGCAATTTTCGACAAATTGTTCCATTATTTCTTGCCGCCCACTTGGGGGAAAATCAGGAGTGGGAAAGTTAACGGCCCCAGGTGGGGAGATCTTTATAGCGAAGAAATCTTGTGCACTAATTTCTGGGCTCAGCTCGGGTTCGCTGCTGCGAAATATCCTCCTTTAATCTATTTATTTCTAGGGTAAAATGTACTAACACCATACCAGAGGAATAAAATACAAAATAAAGGAAAAAAGGTCCAGTACAACTGACTCGCTCACCCTCGCCAAGGAGGGTGTCGGTATGAACAAAACTATGGCGAAGTGGAGACCCACTACCACGAGCCGATTGCCACCAAATGAGAAATCCTCCCCACTACAAAAAATCCCCACAAGAGGGAGAGCCGACCCACAGAGTGGGCCTAGCAAACTACCCTACTTAAACTACTCCATCCCATGCTGCCGGACTGCTTGCGATCTGGTGGCCCATCCTTTTCAGTTAGTCGCACACGGTAATGACCCAGTGCACCCTTTTTTGACTGACGTGTTTAGTTTGTTGCCCTTAACTTTTGGATTTATTTATTCATAGGAGCGTGCAGCCATCGCAGCAGCTAAGTTAAGTACTCCAGTGTTTATTGCTAATTGGGTTTTTTTTTTTTCCGGCCCTGAAGCCCGTATTTTGCCGTTTTTTGAGGGTATAAATAACGAAAAACTTCCCTAGGTCGGAAGCATTGGTCAGCCCAATGGTTCTGCCTCGTTGGCGTGGGGGTTCGTTTCTTGGTCTCCCATACCCAGAGAACATTCCCTTACTTTAGGTACGCCTATATTTTAATCATCCGATTGTTTTAGGGTACAGGTCTAACACGGGTTTTTGTCATGCATGCATGTCTTTTTAACCTTATGGTAAGGCTCCTGTTCTATCCCAGAACCCTAGCCACGGCTCTTAGTATCGGCCACCCCGGCGAGCTTTGAGTGGTAGACTTTCCTTCGGGTTAGTCGTACACTCCTGGTATGTTTTTCTTTTTTCCTATTTTTGTTTTTTCTTTCATTTCAATGATTTATTCATTTTAACAATTAGATTATTCTTTTAGGTTAGTTGTAGGCGCTGGCTTCACTTAGCCTAGGTTTATGGGCCCATAGGGCCCAATATGACTAACCGCTCTTCAGTTAGGTTGCTTCCCGATAAGCCAATCCTCTCTTAAGATCAGCCGGTTGTGTTTTCTAGGACCCTTATTGTTTCCATTGTTTTGTACGTTTAACCGCCCCGTGGGTCACTAACGTGGGATCAACGGAGCAGCCAGACGCCTGTCCCAGTCATCCTCCCCCTCCCGCTATTCCATAGAGTCGGGGGTGGGTTGGTCGACCCATGCTCGCTTCCGCCATACCCGAGCCTGCCTCCCTCTCCCCCCAGGCGGAGGGAGTTAGAAGTGACGGCCGGGACAGACCCAGAACTGGACTCGACCTCTCCAGCTTCTACGGTTCCGGCCCGGATGGTAATGGGGGGGGCGGGGGGACTGGCCTTTCCCCCCTCCGTCGCTACTTTTTATCTTTGCTCCTGTCCGTCGTCCGTTGCACTAGCGCGAGTACTGTGTGTCCTCCTCCGCCCTTTCCCCACCTTACTGGGGCTCCTTTGGCTATACCGGTAGCCCCGGCCATCCAGCGGAAAGGTGCTAGTCCACCACCCTTGCTGGTGGACCGGGGGACATAACAAGTTTGGTCCTCTGCTAACCACGTAAATCTGGCCCCACTCCGTCTCGCTAGGAGGTCAACGGCACCCTCAGCCCAAATCGCACTGGAACTTAGTCCCGGGTTACGATTTCGAATTTTATAGGTTTTAAGAATATGTTTTATTGTTAAACTAGTTAAGTTTTATCTTAAGCTTACCTTAAACCATCCCCCCGCCCTTAATCTGCCTCACACCGGATCTTCTAGGGGTTATAAGCCTAATTCAGGCGTTAAGGGAGGGGTTTGATGCCCAAACTTTTTTTCCCAAGCTCCGGCATGCAAACGGAGTTCTTCTGTCCATTTAGCCATGTAAGTGATAGCCTTTTAAGATACTCATGTGTCGTTTTTCACTTACAGACCACCAAACTGTGAGCATCCGGGATGCGCCCGCCACGCTTCAAGACCCACATGGACATGGAAGTTTGCCGGTCCCATGCTCTCCATGAGAGGACTGTTCCCGCACGGGGACATCCAGCGTCTGGTTATCACGAGACATGGCACCATCGTTTATGATCTGGTGGGAGCCAGATTTTAGACGGGGTACGTATTCCAGAACTACCGTTAAGCCAATCTTCCCCAGAGGCGATGGTTTGAAAGGAGGATCCAGGCAGAGGCTTACGAGATTAAACCAAAGCCTTAAGTCGGGGGCCGGCCGGCTTAATGCCGTTATTTTTTAACGACAGGACTTTGACATTCATGATACCACTTAACTAAACGGTGACTTGGGACATCTCCAAACCTCCAGCATATGATTTTTCGCCTCTGACCCTTCGGTTTTGTGACCGCCAGGGCGATTTATCCCCCCGAAAATAAACCAACTTTTCAAATTCTCATCTACCTCCCTTGATATCTTTAATATTAAGGCCTGGGATTACTACCATATATAGGGGACCTGATGTAGACCTCCTTTCCAATTCAAATGGAAGAATTTTTTTATAAAAGTCATTTTTTTTGCTAGATATGAATTTTTCAATATGGTAGAAAAAAAATAAACCCTATAAATCCGACGAAAAAAGAAAAAAAAATTTTATAAAAAAAACAAAAAAGGACCGACAAAAACAAAAATTGGGGAAAAAGGGCTCCTATTTGGTTGTTCTATAGAATGTCTTTCTGAGGTTATATACCAAATTCCAATTGTTTTATACTTATTTAAAAACTAATGAGGAGATAGACCTTTGAAGGTCAACTAAGTATAAGTTTTGAGATACGTGGGCGTTCAAAGTTTTCCCTTTCGTATTTGCTATCGAGACCAAATGTTAATAAAATTAATGATTATTATGAATTTAGAATTTCTTTTTTGTGTATTAATAAACCAAGAAACCAAACTATTTTATTTATCATAATTTAATCATAAATGATGATCTCTTTGCTTCATTAATATCGTAGCCCTATGGGGCACTGCGAGGCTTGAGGCAGGGGCATGGGGCGCTCCTTTCCTACGTAAACACCCTCCCCTCTCCCCTTCAACTAACTCGGTCTTATTTACAGCGAATTTTTCTTCTTACTGTATGTTAGCGAAGAATGGTTTTCCTTGTATTTTCCTTCTTGACATGATTGACATTCTTGCCGAAACAAGAGTAAAACAAAAAACATAAAAATGCAGGAGAATGTCAGAGGTGAAACTCGAAGATGGTACGCTCTTTTTACAAAAGGACAATTTAATAAAATCATGGATTATTATGAACTTTTCATAAGTCCACCTTTTTTGGGTATTAAAAAACCAAAACTATGTTATTTATCATAAATGAAGATCTCTTTGCTCACCAAAGATGCGTAGCCTTAGGGCATAGCGGTGACGTGTGGCTGGTCATGGCAAGACAGAAAGGGGGCGTTTACGAAGCAACCCTCCACCTCTCTCTTTCAACTAACTACGCGTATATTTATGGATATTCTGTAATAATACTTGAGCGATTTTTTCTTCGTCTGTATGGTTAGCGAGATGTTTTGCTTTGTCTTTTTCCTCATGTGGCATGAGAAACTTCTTGCCGAAACATTCATAAACATACGTGAAAGCAAGCGAAAGTCACGAGGTGAAACTCGAACGTCTAACCTACTTGAAGTCTATGGTCGCACTGATTCATGGTTGACTTGAACCAGATACTCGCTTCTGCGAGCCACGGAATCTGTACAGATGTCATTTCTCACAATTTCTTTGCCAATAATTATCAAAATTTACGATAACAGAAGAAATATTGCATTTTCTTGTATGGATGAATGTTTTAGGCTTATTGAGTTTATGTTTACTAATTACTTGTAACTACGAAAGTAAGAGGAATTTGAACGAAATATTTCTTTTGTTTATACGTATTCTCAATTGCCATATGAAGCTCCATTAATTTTTTCATGACTTTGCATTTTTCGCCCTATACCACTGTATATAGGGGTTCCGGCCGGCCCCCTTAAAGATCGTTGGGGTCTTACGGCAAAGAGACGCCAAGATCAAGTGGTCAGGGGTAAGGCTCAAAGGAAACCCAGACGTTTCCAGCCTTACCAGAAGAAACAGCCACGCTTTACTCAGCAGGTTCCAGCTGTCCCGTTGGTGCAAGCAGCCCAACCTTCTACCTCCAAGGCTCAGTCGCAGCCAATCTATGTTATTTCCCCCCAGCCTCAACCCTCCACCTCTTACGCTCTCTCTCCAGCCTTCAATCAAGTCTTCGAGGGTCAGGCTTCCCAGAAGTATGACCGCTGGGTAAGGGAGGCAGAGGTAAGCGATCCTTTCGTGGGAGAGGATCGGGAGGGCCCTTTAATAGAGGAAAGCATTTCAGGGGAGGCCGAGGAGGCTACCAACATCAATGAGGATTTTCAGGTAGGAGGGAGGCTGTTTCACTTTCGCCACCGGTGGAATTTCAGCAAGTGGGAGCAGAGCATTGTGTCAAAAGGCCTGGGTTGGAGTTGGTAGCGAACCCGCCCCATCCAGACCTTTCCGCCAACTTCCATCCAAAGAATTGATGGAGTATGCGGAGGACCTCCTTCAGAAAGGAGCTATAGCGAGAGTCAACAGGTTAAAATTTCAAGGACGCTTGTTCAGCGTGCCAAAGAAAGGCTCACAAAAAAGAAGAGTAATCTTAGACTTGTCCCGCTTAAACTTAGCCATTCGCGTGCGACAAGTTCAAGATTGCTACACGAATCTCGCAGATACGGACCTTACTTTCCCCGTGGGGCCTCCACCACCTCTATCGATCTTACAGACGCTTACTATCATATCCCTATTGCGGAGACCTTCCGTCCGTATCTGGGCTTCAAGATAGGAGACCAGACGTTCTCCTTCAAGGTAGTTCCTTTCGGGCTCAACGTAGCACCCAGGGTGTTCACGAAATTGGCGGAAGTAGTGGTTCAACAACTAAGATCGCAAGGGGTTATGGTAGTAGCGTATCTCGACGATTGGTTAATCTGGGCTCCAACAGTCGAGGAATGCCACAAAGCAACACTGAAAGTGATTCAGTTCCTGGAATATCTAGGCTTCAAGATAAACAGGACCAAGTCAAGACTCACTCCAGAGTCAAACTTTCAGTGGCTGGGCATTCAATGGAATCTATCCTCCCATACTCTGTCGATTCCATCAACCAAGAGGAAAGAAATAGCGAAGTCAGTCAAGCAATTTCTGAGTCACAAACTTGCGTCAAGAAGAACTCAGGAAAGGATCCTGGGTTCACTCCAGTTTGCATCAGTGACAAACATCTTGATGAAAGCCAAACTGAAAGACCTAACCAGAATCTGGCGCTCACGAGCAAATGTCAGGTCCAGGGACAAATTATCCTCAGTCCCTCAGATTCTACGGAATCGACTTCGCCCGTGGGGCAAAAAGTCAAGAACTTATCGATTTCAGTGCCCCTTCAGTTTCCTCCTCCGGGGATTACCATCCACACAGACGCTTCATTAAGCGGTTGGGGAGGATATTCCCAGTTCAAGAAAGTTCAGGGAACTTGGTCACCTCAGTTCCGTCAGTTCCATATAAACGTACTGGAAGCAATGGCAGTGTTCTTGACTCTAAAAAGGTTACGTCCGCCAAAGTACTCCCACATAAAAAGCTAGTCTTGGACAGCGCAGTGGTAGTACATTGTATAAACAGGGGAGGCTCCAAATCACGTCATCTAAATCATGTCATGGTAGCCATCTTCTCCCTGGCGGACAAGTTCAGTTGGCACCTCTCCTCCACCCATATAGCTGGAGTGAGAAACGTCATAGCAGATGCTCTATCCCGATCAGTACCTCTAGAGTCGGAATGGTCACTGGACAACAGTTCGTTCCAATGGATTCTTCAGAGAGTTCCAGGCCTACAAGTGGATCTCTTCGCATCCCAAGCGAACCACAAACTCCCATGTTATGTGGCCCCCAACCTGGACCCTCGGCCTATGCCACGGACGCCCTGGCCCCTAGACTGGAACAAAACTGGGAGAAGATTATGTCTTTCCTCCAGTGAATCTTCTCATGAAGGTACTGAACAAAACTCAGGACATTCAAGGGGTCCAAGTGGCTCTAGTAGCCCCAACAGACTGGCCGAAGAGCAATTGGTACCCTCTAATTCTGGAAACTGGGTCTTCGCCCTCTTCGGATTCCCAGTCCCAGGCTCTCCAGTCAGTACAACGAAGACTGTGTTCGCTTCCTCAGGAATTCTCAAAACCCTAACTTTATGGATGTCCATGAAGTTTGCAGCGAAAAGGGGATTTTTTTTTTTGGGCGAATATTGACCCTCAAATATCTCTTCTTGGAATCCGATAAAAGAGATTCAACTTTGAGACAGTATGATGCTGCTGTCAAAAAGTTAGCACCTTTCCTGAGAGAATCAGATATTAGAATCATGACAATCATTCAGCTATATCCTTTTTCAGATCTTTTTTTGAAAAAGGCTTAGCAGCTAGCACCATTACGACAAACAAGTCAGCCTTGAAAAAGATTTTTCAATTTGGTTTCAACATAGACTTGACAGACTCCTACTTCTCGTCTATTCCCAAGGCTTGTGCTAGACTTAGACCTTCTGTAAGGCCTACGTCAGTATCATGGTTCTTAAAATGATGTTCTAAAGCTTGGCTTCAGAAACTGATAATGACACATGCTCTTTTATAATGCTCTTAAGAAAAACTCTATTTTATTAAGCTTGGCCTCAGGAGCTAGAATTTCAGAACTGTTGGCATTATCCAGAGACCCGGATCATATTCAATTTCTTCCCACAGGGGAAGTGCTACTTTCTCCGGAACGTAGTTTTATAGCTAAGAATGAAGATCCTTTGATGAGGTGGGAACCATGGAAGGTAGTACCCTTCCACAAGATATATCTCTTTGCCCAGTATCGACCTTACGAGCCTTTCTGTCTAGGACCTCCTCATCCTCATCGGGTCCTCTCTTTAAGAGAGAAAAGGTGGTACTTTATCTATTAAAGGCATCAGGCAGCAAATCCTGTACTTTATTAAACAAGCCAATCCTGACTCTTTTCCAAAAGCACATGATGTCAGGGCAGTAGCCACCTCAATTAACTATTTCCAACATAATTAACTTCTGATGAGTTGAAAAAAATATACTGGATGGAAATCGCCGACAGTATTTAAACGTCATTACTTAAAGTCCTTGGAAGCTCTGAAATTTTGTTCAGCAGTGGCGGCGGGTTAACATAGTTTCCACCCCCCGACTCTGCCTAATCTTTAGTAGAAGATCCAGTCCTCCTTTCTACCTGTCTCACCAAACAGTTCGTCTATGCCTGCCTTGTTCATCTACGGTTACCTTGTGTCTTAGCTGCTTTTATGATGATATGGTGGTGCCCTCCCTTATTTTTTTGAAAAAAAAAATAGGGACACTCACAATCGATTGTATGTATTGATCTCTACCTTGGATGTGATACCCCTTATTTTATGCTAGGGAATACATCTTATTTATAATGGTTACGGGTTTTGTATATTAAGTTATATACATTCCTTCATTTATTATTATTATTGAAGTTTGTTCTGTTTAACTTATTGTCATAATTGCTTTAGAGTTTTTGGTACATATCAATACACAGATACTACTTTTAAACATATATTTCATGCAAGCCCTGTATATATGCAAATTACCTTAATTTAAGAAATATTATTAGCATTAAGTTTAATTTAAGCAATATTTCTATTTTTGTATCATTGTGTATATGTATCTTTATTAGCAATTATATTCTTTTCTTTTATTTTATCTTTTATTTGAGACCTCTTTTTTGTTTTGTTGAATTTTATTTACAATCTTGTGCTATTTCTCTGGTACGATTTCGCGCAGCGACACGAGCTGCCCAGCCCAGATTGATTTTGACGTAAGGAAAAATCTATTTTCTGGGCGATTGGCTCGTGTCGCCAGCGAAATCCCGCCCTACCCATCCCATCGCTCAAGATTGTCTGCTAACTTCAGGATGGCCACCAAGGCGCAGCAGTCGGCAGCATGGGATGGAGTAGTAGTAGTTGCTGCCCACTCTGTGGGTCGGCTCTCCTCTTGTGGGGATTTTGTAGTGGGAGATTTCTATTGGCAATCGGCTCGTGGTAGTGGTCTCACTCGCCATAGTGTTCATACCGACACCCTCTTGGAGGGTGAGCGAGTCAGTTGTACTGACCTTTTTTCTTTATTTATTTATTCTCTGGTATGTGTTAGTACATTTACCCTAGAAATAATAGATTAAAGGATATTTCGCTGGCGACACGAGCCAATCGCCCAGAAATAGATTTTTCCTTACGTCAAAATCCCTTTTTTGAGACATTCTCCACCCTTCCAAAAAAAGGAAGGGGAGGAAGGAAGCGAGGGGGACCCAACTGGGATGCTAGAGAGCGTGGTTCATTACGGACACTTAAGGCCTAAACGTCTGGTGCAGCGCTACGTCAAACGTCCAGCTCTTAACAGCTAGACACAATCATAACTTCTGAGTGATCAATCGATAACTTATATAAAGGGCATTACAGTAAATGTCAAAATAGTAGCCACTGCAACTGGCTACGCAATGAAAGGTAAATAACATTTTTTTTAAGAGTTCAACTCAAGCGATTAAGCAAATAATCAGCAATGTAAACATAGGTATAACGATCATGAGGAAAAAAAAAACTTTTCCAAACAATGCTCAATAAATTAATCACATTTCCGGTAAGGTAAGAATAATTACACAATCACCTTCTAGTAATCAAACAGGAAAATGACTTGGGTAATATCGTATACTAAACATGATACGAGCACAAGGGCAATCAATTAAATTACAATGATCAATGAGACAAGCATCTTCACTCAGATAATGATCTCAATTAGGCATCTCATGTAATACAGTGCAATAATGTGATGCATATGTTCAAATGAATCACTTCAAATGGTAATCGTAGATTATTTTTATGGTACAAAACCAAATAATGAAAGTAAGGATTGTATCAGATGTTAATTAATGCCAAATCGACCAATTAAAGTAAACTTTGTAATACAGGATTACTCTAAGAATGAAATGACTCAATTAGTATGGTAAATAATGGGGCAATGCTTTCTTCACAGCATTGTCGACTTCAATAGAATGTGTTCATGTAAATGAAAACAATTCAACTAGGCAAAATATGAACACATAACTTTGTTACGTTCAGAATGCATAGTCATTCCTCGCGAATGAAACAATAATGAATATGATAGCAATGTCAAATTTATAAAATAGTAACCAAGAGTTTCACTTGATACTAGACTGTTGCATAGCTCCACATTACAGTTATCAGGTTGCAAAATAATGCTCTGGTTAGAGCTTCATGAAGGGTGACTTCATCCCTGTGTAGTATGAGTTACAAAACGAACATAATTGACACTTCAGAGAAAACGCATCAGTTGAACCGTCTCCGGACCGCGTTGTTCGGTCTCACAAGATGCAACAATAATAATCAGCACTACCCTATCTAACACCTTCAAGTCTCTTCTTGTCTCCCACTCTTTAATAGTTTGCCTCGAAAATACATCACACACACACTATACTAAATTGTCTCTTACCCACTCCCCTATTTTCTGTCTCTGCTCAACAGCAGCTTTCCTTCGGTCAGACAATTAACTCAGTCACTGTTCCACTCGCTTCGCTACCACTGTTTTCCGTCTCTCGCAACTAGAGTCCTTCAGTCTGTCGAGACATGCTACTTACATTTTTGTCATCCTGCTCACTCTCGTTGTGTTCGATTTCATACTCAGCATCATCCCGGATTCCTCCTCCTTTTTCTTCATTGTCGTGGGTGTTTATCTCAAGTGGGACGATGTACTCTACTGCTCAAAGATGCTCTTCACCCTCGAAGAACATCTTTACAGATCTCATAATCCTGCGTTTATCATTTATCAGGGTAGACTGCGATTATTTCACTGAGAGGCCATTGACCCAGTTTCCCCTGATTGGCCCTTACTAAGACAATATTGCCTTCTCAAAGGGCAGTCAGAGGGTCCTCTCGGATGTCGTGACGTTCTTGGAGCATCTTCAGGTATCCATCATGCAGTACCTCTTGAAACCGGTCCAGGGTCTCAGTTACCCTGAAGTACGTGTGTTGGCAGTTGCCTCGTGGTCAGGGATGTGCATTTCCTCTTGAAGTACCACAAGCGGCAGTAGTCTTATCACATCACCATGAATGAAATGCGATGGGGTGAGAACTTTGTTTTCTTGTGTCTCCCCAGCATACATTAGTGGACCGTCGTTGACGAGGATGTATCCCACTCTCCCCCTTTGATCTGGATGGTGGGGACGGTGGTGGTCCACGCCGACCTTATCGAAAGGGTGTAGCAGGCGAGTTCTGTCGAATGGGAGGGGGGGAGGCGGTGGCCGACGAAGAAGGGGCCTGAAGGCGAGAATGCAGGCCCTACATCCTCCTACCACTCTCTTGGCGATGGCCCTCAGTCCAGGGCTCCAGCATTCCTGTCGATCAAGTATGATTAATATGTTGACATCACAATGCATGCGAGTGGTATGGAGGAATTCTAAATATAACCTAGCTAACATGCCTTTAGGAGGCAACATCATCAACTGGGTTTTACAATCAGTTATGTTACGTAATCTACCCTGTATAGACAATGTCATCTTTCATTACTAAGTTAAACTGATGGATAAAACTTAGTTATGTGTGGGCACTTGCACATCATTTCCAAGTTTGTCACTGTAGGATAATAATGTCTTTGTTCTAAGTATTACTAATATGGTGAATGGATCTGCCTTGCAGTTCCCAAACTTTAAGACATATTTCATAATTTTCTTTAACTTTATGAAACAAACATTACTCCCCCTTAGATTCCATATTTCTCCGGGCGGAGTCAACGTTCCTTCGTCTCTCAACTGAGGGCTGCAACAACCATGACTTCTTGTTCGTCGGGAGGCTTACGGTCATCTGGAAGTTCGGTTCTGCCCTTTTGATGGAGAAATGATATTGTTAAGATACAATAAAGTTTTGTACATACTTACCTGGCAGATATATACTTAGCTATAGACTCGGTCGTCCCGACAGAATTTCAAAACTCGCGGCACACGCGACAGTAGGCAGGTGATCCACCATTCCCGCCGCATCACGCGACAGGTAGGTCAGGTGATCCACCCATTCCCTTTCCCCGCTGGGTGGCGGGGATCTGGAACCATTCCCGTTTTCTAAGCCATAATTTCTCTTCCACCTGTCTCCTGAGGGGAGGATGGGTAGGCCATTAATCGTATATATCTGCCAGGTAAGTATGAACAAAACTTTATTGTATCTTAACAATATCATTTTTGTACATGAAAACTTACCCAGCAGATATATACTTAGCTGATTGGCACCCTTGGTGGAGGGTAAGAGATAGCTAAAAACAAAATGATAATACTTATACTAAATACATTAAAAAACAGGGAAAAAACAACATATGTTCTTGGATATAATAATCCATGGTTCCTACCTGATTGGGCTGAAGACTTCATGACTACTGTCTATGAGTCTGCCTGCCTCAAGAGTCCCAGCGAGGTATGGACCTATGGCTGAATAACTCTTTGGATCGTGTCAATGGGGGCTAGCCTGCTTACGCGACAGAGCCTACTCTGGATCGTACCAATGGGGGCTGACCCACTTACATGGTAGAGCCTTGACCTTTGTCATATCAATGGGGACTCGCCCTCTTACATGACAGAGTTAAGGTTACTATAAGTAATTACAAGGAGCACTGAAGCCAATCCCGATCACCTGACCATGTTAGTACTGTTATAATCTATGAATTGCAAGAGGGTTCCCTATTCCCTCTGACAATCAACCAATAAAAACAACCACCAATAAAAGATAAATTAAACACTAAAGTAAGTTACCAGAGCAAAGCACTTTTCGTAAGAAATCTTTACGTCTCTTAGGTAATTGGAGGCAAACACAGAATTACATCTCCAAAACGTAGACTCTATAAGTGCCTGAAGAGACCATCTTTTGTGAAATGCCATTGACGTAGCTATGGCTCTCACTTCATGCGCTCTTACTCTGAGAACCTTGAGGTGCTCTTCATTGCAAGTAAGGTGAGCTTCCTTTATTACATCCTTTATGAAGAACGTAAGGGCATCTTTGAACCAAATCGATCTTTTCGGATCTCTTACAGAGCACCAAAGACTTTCTTCTGTACCTCCTAGCAACGCTTTCTTCTTCAGGTAGAACTTGAGTGCCCTGACTGGACACAAAGTCCTCTCTAGTTCTCTTCCTGTTAGTGAAGAGAGTCCTTTTATCTCAAAGCTTCTTGGCCAAGGTTTTGAGGGATTTTCGTTCTTTGCTAGAAAAAGTGGTTTAAAGGTGCAAATCGCTGAATCCTTCTTAAAACCCACTTTACCTTCCAAAGCTTGCAACTCGCTAATTCTCTTAGCTGTCGCTAATGCAAAGAGGAATAAGGACTTTCTAGTTAAGTCTCTAAATGAAGCTGTGTGAGACGGTACGAATTTTTCCGACATTAGGAACTTGAGGACCACATCCAAGTTCCAGTTAGGTTTCTTGATTATATGGTCTTTCGTGGTTTCGAAAGACCTTATAAGGTCATGGAGATCTTTATTATTGGTCAGATCTAGTCCTCTATGTCGAAAGACTGAGGCCAGCATACTCCTGTAACCTTTTACTGTTGATACTGCCAGGTTACAGTCCTTTCTCAAAAATAGAAGAAAATCTGTGATTTCAGTTACAGAGGTACTGGAAGAGGATATTTTCTTCCCCTTACACCATCTTCTAAACAACTCCCACTTCGACTGATACACCCTAGAGGTGGAGACTCTTCTGGCTCTTGCAAAAGCCTTCGCCACTTCGCGCGAAAAGCCCCTTGCTCTGACGAGTCCTTCGACAGTCTGAAGGCGGTCAGGCTTAGAGCGGGGAGGTTTTTGTGAAATCTGTTCCTTAGTGGAAGCGATCTTGGAAAATCTACTAACCACTCCAGCACCTCTGTGAACCAATCGAGAGCTGGCCAAAAGGGAGCGAGGAGGGTCATTCTTGTTCCTTCCGAGCAAGCGAATTTCCTCAATACTTCCCCTACTATCTTGAAAGGAGGGAAGGTGTATGTGTCCAAGCCTGTCCAATCTAGCAGAAAGCTGTCTACTGCTACTGCTTGTGGATCCGAGATCGAGGAGCAATAGTTCTCTAATCTGTGATTCCTGTTGGTCGCGAACAGGTCTATATTGGGCCTTCCCCCCAGATGCCACAGTTGTTGGCAAATCTGAGGATTGAGAGTCCATTCCGTGGGTAGGACTTGGTCTTTTCTGCTCAACAGATCTGCCCGGACATTTCTCTCTCCCTGCACAAACCTTGTGAGAAGAGAGATCTTCCTTTCCTGAGCCCAAATCAGCAGATCCTTTGCTGATTCGTACAGGGAAAAGGAATGCGTCCCCCCGTTTCTTTATATATGCGAGGGCTGTTGTGTTGTCCGAGTGGATTTGAATCCCCAGACCTGAGACCTGTTCCTCGAAATGAACTAGAGCTAGATGAATGGCTGTTAGTTCTTTCTTGTTTATGTGCCAGGACACTTGTTCTCCTTCCCAAGTGCCTGACACTTCTTCCGAACCTAGGGTCGCATCCCCCACCCTGAATCTGCAGGCCGTCTGCAAATAACGCTAGGCGAGGGTTCTCTAAGTGAAGGGAGATTCCCTTGCTTAGTTTTTGTGGATCTAACCACCAGCGGATATTCTCCTTGATTCCTTTAGAGATCGGAAAGGTTTCTCCCAGATTGTTGGACTTCCAATCCCATCTCTCCTTCAGATAAAATTGAAGGGGTCTTAAGTGTAGTCTTCCTAAGGAAACGAACTGTTCCATCGAGGAGAGGGTCCCCAGTAAGCTCATCCATTCCCTCGCGGAACAATGTTCTTTCCTTAAGAAGACTGCCACCTTTTCCAAGCAGCGTTCTCTCCTTTCCTGCGAAGGATACGCTAGAAAATCCCGAGAATCCATCTGAATCCCCAGATAGACAATACTTTGCTGGGGAGTCAGCATGGATTTCTCGCGATTGACTAAAAGTCCCAGGGACTTTGTCAATTTTAGAGTAAGTAAAATGTCCTCCAGACATTTTTTCTCCGATTGGGCTCTTATTAGCCAATCGTCCAGATATAATGAGATCCTGATCCCTTCCAGATGTAGCCAATAAGCTACATTCTTCATGATGTCCGTGAAGACTTGAGGGGCAGTCGAAAGTCCGAAACACATCGCTCGGAACTGGAATACTTTCCCTTGGAACATGAATCTTAGATATCTCCTTGCTGCCGGATGAATTGGCACATGGAAATACGCATCTTTGTCTGGAGGACTCCCTGTTCATCTAGACTTCCCGAAGGACCTTCTAGAGATGGTCTACTCCTTCTTTCTGGTCTGCGACCTCTAAGAGGGGTCCTAGAAGAGGAGGCACCTCGAAAGGGCTGTACAAAGAGGGTCTATCTCTTTTTTCGATAGGCCAAACGGCCGGCCTAAAACTTCTTGGCTGAGTGGGTGAGGAGATCCTGAGTTGCCTTCTCCGTAAGAGATTTTGCAACCTCCTTAACAGTCTCCTGTGGGAACAGATGATGGGGACAAAGGTTGCAAAAAAAGAAGAGATGCTCTTTGTAAGGGTGATGACGGCTCTTGCTAGAAAGAAAAAAACTAAAGACCGATCTCTTCTTTAAGACTCCTGTTCCGAAAATTGAGGGCAACTTCTACTGGAACCGTCCATAACCGCTCTGTCCAAGCAAGCCAGGACGCTTGAAAGTTCTTCCATGGAGACAAAGTCAGTGTCCTGAGCTCTCTTAGCTAATGCTCCCAATACCCAGTCCATGAAATTGGACACTTCTAGGGTCTTAAAGAGGCCCTTTAGAAGGTGGTCCAGCTCACACATGCCCCATGTTGCTTTAGCAGAAAGCAAAGACTTCCTCCTGGAAGAGTCCACTAGAGAGGCAAAATCCGCGTCTGCGGATGAAGGGAGGCCTAACCCCATGGGTTCCTTGGTCTCGTACCACCTTCCCGGTTTCCCTGTTAACTTGGAAGGAGGGCAGGAAAAAAATGTTTTGCCCGCTTCCCTTCTTGAGGTTAACCACTCCGAAAAGGTCTTTAAAGCCTTTTTCATACAAAGAGCAGGGCGCATCTTGACGAAGGAAGACTACTTGTGAGCTTTTGTACTCGACATTAATGATCCTGGTGAAGGAGGATCAGCAGGATGAAGGGAGTCTCCGAACTCCTTGAGAAGCAGAAGAGAGAGCCTCTTGTAGCCAGAAAACTGCTACATCTACGGGCTCCTCCTCGTCCGATAACTTTTGTCCTTTCCAACTGGATCCACTGAAGGAGACCGTTTGGGAGTGATCGGGCTCTTCCCGGGAGAAGTACTCCTTTCCCGAGAAGGGGAGCGCTGAAAGATCGAACTTCTATACGAAGAATGAGGCTCCTGTCGGTCCGAAACATTCTTGCGCCTACTAGACTCTTGTTGCCTAGGCACTTGAGGTTCGCCAGACTCGCGGCGCTTGATAGGCTCCTGACGCCCTGATTCAGGGCGCTTGAATGGATCCCTGCGCCCTGACTCCTGACGCCTAACAGGCTCCTGGCGTCCTGACTCTTGACGCCTAACGTACTCCTGGAGTCCTGACTCCTGGAGCCCTGACTCCTGGCGTCCTGACTCCTGCCTTCTAGCAGACTCCTGACGTCCTGAATCCTGTGGCTTGAGAGGCTCTTGACGCCCTTTCTTGCGTCTCACTGCCTCTCTGCGCCTGACTGGCTCCTGGTCCTGTAGTCCCAAAGGATCCTGATACCTGAATTGGTTTAGTTTCTCTTCAGGTTCCTTGAACCTAAACCGCTCGAGACTTCTGCTCGATTCACGGCGTCTCGCAGGAGAGAGGCTACGTACTTCCTGTCTGCCAGGATTCAAAGCCTTGTCCACCAGAGGGCGCTTTGGAGAAGAAAGCCTATAGGGCGAAAGGACTCGCCTGTCAGGAGAACAACTCCTGTCCGACGAGTCTCTCGACTAAGGCGATAATCGCCTTGGAGATTGTGGGGGTTCTCTCCTATACGAATAGGGGCGCTTAGAGGAACTCTTAACAGGGAGCAAAACATCTTTCCTCCTTGTTGAATCCTTAGCGAAGGAGCCTACTAAAGAGGACAACTGCTCTTGCAGATTAATCAGGAACTTCTTCGTTGGATCCTGAAGAGAGGGCTCCTCCTGTCTCATCTTCTTAGGTTCCGAGGGCCAATTCTCGGGAAAACGCTCTGGGCTGGAATCAGCCGCGTCTCCTTTTGGCGCCTTCCAGGCTCTCTTCAAAGGGCGCGATTGAGAGGCCGAACTCCATCCTCGTTTAGGAGAGGAAGAGTCAGACGAAAAACACTCCCTTAAGATGCCTTTTCTGCGGCTATCCAAGGCAGCCTGGGACTTTACAACAGGATCTGCCGAAGGGACGCCTGACCGTTGGGGATGTTCTGCATCCTCCCTGCGGCTTTCGACATTCCTCCTCCCCTGGTCCTGGGAGTTTGGAAGAGGTCTAGGCCTAGGAGCAATGAGGAACTGGTCAGATGCCCCCTCCACTGCACTGGGGACACTGCGCAAATCACTATCACCACTCTTACCTTCATTTAGAGCTCGTAACTGAGCTTGTAGTTTCTTGATAGAAGCTTTCACATTTTCCCTTTCTGAAGAAGAATCTTTGGATTCAGTACAGGGAGAAGCAGCTGTGGCTAAGGGAAAATCGTTAGTAGTAGGAGAGTTAACAACTTCTTGTTCTAGAGAACAAGATCTACTAGATGACCTAGCTGAAGCTTTCCTTACTCTATCTCTCTCAAGCTTCCTAACATATGAAGATAACTCCTTCCATTCAAGCTCTGTTAGGTTTTCGCACTCAATACAGGTGTTATTAAAAGAACATTCATTCTCTCTGCATTTAGCGCAAACATTATGAGGATCTACCGCCGATTTCGGTAGCCTAACCTTGCAACCTTCCCTACTACAAACTCTAAACATAGGTGAAGCCTTAGCGTCAGACATCGTGAAAGAGTAGCCAATACCAAAGTCGAAAAACAGTCCACAATAAGCGTATGCCAAGCCAGAGAAAAAACAGAATACGTCACCAAAAAACCAATCCAAAATCTCGGCAAACGAGTTGAAATCCAAGATGGAGGAACGAACAATAGGTGTTGTCCGTTCAACCGACAGAGAAATTATGGCTTAGAAAACGGGAATGGTTCCAGATCCCGCCACCCAGCGGCGGGAATGGTGGATCACCTGACCTACCTGTCGCGTGTGCCGCGAGTTTTGAAATTTTGTCGGGACGACTGAGTCTATAGCTAAGTATATATCTGCTGGGTAAGTTTTCATGTACAAAAATGCAGGTCCCTTGTTCCACATGTGGCTAGACTTCAGTTCCTTCAAACTGGCACGTCTGGAGATATATATGCTGGGTTCTCTTTGGTGGGAACATAGCGTAGTTCTACAACACATTCCTGTAGGATGAAATTGATCTCCCCAACACAATTAGAGATGAAAGTGTTTTTGTTTCCTTCCCTACTCTGTACCCAGGCTATAGCTACCTTGCTATCGGTCCATGTGACAATTTGAGAGAAGCTGAATAAACTCTTCGAGATGGCTGCACAACCGAAATCCCGACAATAAGGCTAACAACTCGAGTTTTGGTACGGTTAATTTAAATTGCGTTTTTGGTAAGACTCTCATCTTCGAAGTTAGAATGTTCGTTTGACCCTCATGCTGCCTGACATATGCAATGGCTCCCGCAAGCCCTACTAGAAGCATCAGTGAATATGTGTAGCTCAACGATTCCCAACATAATTCCCCTTGGAAACTAAGGAATGAACATCTGCAAATTCAGTTAATATGTCATGAGCTTCCTTTTCTCATTCTTGAGACAGAACATCATCCCATCCTATCCATTCCTCCCAAAATTCCAGTAAGAAAAGTTGTCCCCTGACAAATATGGGACTAACTAATCCTAAGGGATCAAAATTGGCTACTAAAGATGACAGAAGTTTGAGTTTCATTATTCCAAGGGGGATATTGGGTTCATTAGTTCTCTTGCTAGGTTTCAAACTTAAGCAATCAACGTCTCTATTCCCAATTATCCCCAAGACTGTGACTTCATTATGTTCATTACATTCTAGTCGCTCTTTAAATCTCTGACAGTTACTGGCCCACCAAGTTAAAGGCATGTGGGCTTCTTCTAACAAATGATTTGGTTTCAACATATGCATCTTCTAGCTGGTTATAAGACTCAAAAGTTTGAATATAGTTATCTATGTAAGAAGACTTCATTAATTCTTCCCTCCCTTTGTCTTGGAGGTGAGTCCTAGGCACTTGTTGCAGTATATAGGGACTAGTGGTGACAACAAATACCACGACTTGAAAGGCGTACGTGGCCGCTGGTAAAGGCCTTCATCGCCACATGGAACAGGCGTATTTAGTGTCCTCAGGATTCAACAAAACACTATAAAATGCTTTTGAGATGTCTGATATTAGCACAAGGGTGACTCCAGAATTTGATCAGCAAATCATACAACATTATGACTAGGTTAGGACCCGGATATAGACAGTCGTTTAACGAGAGTTCACCATTAACTTTGGACGAAGCATTGAATACTATGCGTAACTGTGTTGTTAGGCTCTCCTTTACTCTGAAGTGTGGTAAATAGTAGCCTTCAATTTTTGTATTTTTGTCTTCCTTAATGTAGCCAGCTGCAAGATACACCTGAAGGACGTTTTCATAACTGTCATGATACTCAGGATTTTTACTAAACTGTCTCTCGGGAGCGTATAACTGGGCAAGAGCATTTCGGTAGTTGTTATGGGGTCGTTCGGATCCACGGAATGGAAAGCCGAGATGGTATCCATTTTTGGTTTTAGTGATACTCTGTTGAACCTTCAGAATGGCAGTTTGTTTGGAAGTAGAGAATTGTTCATTCAGCGCAATTCCAAGTGTTTCTAGTTTCCACCATATCAACATCGACGTCACTTTCAATGAGACGACAAACTCGCAACATTCGAACAGTTGAGACGCGCAACCCGTCCATGGCCCTCGTCTATATGGCACGATACCATTGTGAGTGATGAACAGGCTCACTCCGTCTACTTTATTCATACCCAGAACAAAAAGGTTATAGTCGACTGCTCCCATGAGCAGATTGATGTTCCTAAGAGTGTCATTTCTTATATCGTTGTCTGCCATCACACATCCCTTGTTCTGCGGATGACTCTTAATGTTGCACAAAACCACGTTGTGAATGGGGCTATTAACATCGTCATGAACAACTAACTTTGCTCTAATGACTCTCAGTCCCATATGAACACAGCATGAAACAACGTCAAATTCTCACTTTACAATTTGGGAACCTAAGGGGGCAATATTTAAGACAATATGGATTTTACTACAGGTAACTTAAATTTCTTAGCCAACCAGCTTGAAATAAAGCTTCTCTGACCAGCAGTGTCAAGAAATGCACGTTTCATAAGGTTGATCACGACTGTATATCATTGCAGTAGCAGTGGGCAACAAAGTGGCTGGTAGTTCATCAGAAGGTTGATTTTTAATGACTTTAGTGTTAACACAAGGCTTTTCTTTCTTTACGTTACGCATGAGTCGATTGCTTAAATTACTGTAAGATAAGTGACTTAACTGGTTGTGAGACAACATGAGAGGACAAGGAATTGGAATAGTTGACAAGTGCGCGCAACGGATCTGGACTGATCACTCTCTCTCTCTCTCTCTCTCTCTCGCAGATCAAACTGTGATGCCGTCCATCACACAATATGCAGTATGTTTGCTACTGCATTGTTTACTCGCGTGACCAGAAGTAAAACAATTAAAACATTTCTTGTTCAAAATAAGTTGGCGTTTCTTGGATGCAACATTCGGATACTTTACACAATTGTAAGCAGAATGATTATTGCAAAATGGACACGTTGCTGTCTGAGGCGCATTGGTTTCCAACCCCTTTGTACGCACTGTCAGTGAAACACTTTCACCTCACACAATTTTTGGTTAATGAGACTGATTAACAAACCTTGATCAATCTCAGAACCAGCAAGACTTTTAATTTGTTCAATTAGTACCGTAAGCTCGGTACTGAAGTTTTAAAGGTCTACGTAATTACATTTAGACAAAAAGATATTTGTTAACTGCCGAAATAGAATGACCAGCGTCTGATGCTGGTTACTGTAGTATTTGTCTAGCAAATCGCGTACCACCCCATAGTTGGCTGCTGTTACGTTTAAGGCCTGAACTACCTGGAGTGGCTCTCCTACTAACACCCCTAAAAATATGTGAATTTGGCTACATCGTCCAAATAGGTGCGCTGATGCACATGAACATCGAATAGTTCCTTGAAAGTGGTGAACTCGCTTTTTTGGCCATTGAACGTGGGCAAAGGAAGTTCTTAGCTGAGGTAGAAGTGTTTTTGGCTGCGCTACACTGGCCAATGCACTGATTCTATTGATGAGGAGGTAGATCGTTTGACTGGCTTCATCCAGTGTGTTTAGTATCTTGCTTTCCAGTGCAGGTTCGAACTTAACTGCACTCTTCAAGTACAGTTCCTTGAGCTGCTGCTTGTCAGCTTGGATACGATCTTGCAAAGTTTGATATATAGCAACGTTATGCAAGTCCATAAAGTTCCCTTGAGCCTGCGTCAGCGAGGCGGTCAGGAGGACCACGAGAGTGTCAACTTGTCTTTCTAAAGTGGCCGCCATTTTGTGGTTACAAGAAGATACAATTATTAACTATGTTATTTGGAAAGACTAGGTCCAATTCTCAAACTGGCAAATGGGATGAAGGAAATGGCACCACTTTCTTACTTACATTACAGTAGTTCGTTACAACTTAGGATATACTTTAGTTCTCCTGATCGCTCTGACAGGCTTCCTTGCTATGAATCAGTCTCATGATACGGTTACTAAATGCACTTCGGACACGCGTGTCGAAATGAACTTGATCAGACGTTCTCCCCTGTCTATAGCTTACAGGGTTCATCGGTAAATGATGCACTCCATGACGTCTACTGAATAATAATAATAATAATAATGATAATCATCTACAGAACAATAATAATATAATAATAATAATAATAATAATAATAATGATAATGTTTTATTGAAGATAATGGCAGAGTTAAAAGAATTTATTTTGACCTTTGAAGTTATCGACCAAGTGCCCAATATAAGATTTCTGCGAATCCTTTAAGCACTGCACATTGGGAGAGAGAAGCCCAGATGTTCATCATGCACGAGACCTTCCTCTTCCCCACCGTCATCAGAAAGCAGCAGACAACTCCCAACATAAACATTACACCAAAGGGACCCCAACAGTGATAAAAGCTGTAGCTCTCACCCTGAAGACATCCCTTGGGATCCTGAGGGTGATCAAAGCACAGGCTCTCACCTGTGGTTGATCTAGAAGCACGCCCTTCAAGAAGACCACCATCGCTGATGAGAATGAGGCTCTGCCCACAAGAGGACAGCCAATCAGAAGTTGTTCCAATGAAAAATAAGTTACCAGACTTCTCACACCACTTGAATGCAATAAATAGCACGAATCCCACTGAAGTAGAATGTATTCTGGTATGTCCAACCCTCCCCCAACATCATCGTAGACAGTGTCAATACGAACACTAGGCTTAAGCGTACTAAGTTAAGGGCGCATATATGCACAATGCATACACTGCAGTAATAGAATTAAGCTAGAATAAGTGATAATATTAAGACTGATATGATTAAGATGGTCATTAGGAATAAGATTCATTCTGTTCGCACCTGGAACACTATGAAAAGAAAAAACAAAAAAAAGCACAAAAAATAGCACTTATATTTGTACAGCACTCATTCCAGGTGCAAATCACTTCTTGCACAATGTAGTTTTAGGCTCGCTGCACTAATGAAAGAAACTAACAAACTGAAAACTAAGATCTTTTGATCACCTTCGGGAAGAGAGCCCGAAGTACTAACAATACTAACAACAAGCACATCGTAACCAATGTACAGCACTGTGGCCTGAGTCCTCCCTCCCTCTCCCCCCAAAGGGTGGGAGTGAGTGGAGATTATCCAAATATGGAATTTTTTTTTCACGCAACTAGATAGTACCTTAAAAAGCCCACTTTGCTGCCTACCTCACAAAATTCATAAAACTTAAAATGATATTGTTATGTTACAATAAAGTTTCATACATACTTACCTGGCAGATATATACATAGCTAAGACTCCGTCGTCCCCGACAGAAATTCAAATTTCGCGCCACTCGCTACAGGTAGGTCAGGTGATCTACCGGCCTGCCCTGGGCGGCAGGACTAGGAACCATCCCCGTTTTCTATCATATTTTCTCTCTTCCACCTGTCTCCTGCGGGGAGGCTGGGTGGGCCTTTAATTGTATATATCTGCCAGGTAAGTATGTATGAAACTTTATTGTAACATAACAATATCATTTTCATACAATCAACTTACCTGTCAGATATATACATAGCTGATTGGCACCCTTCGGTGGAGGGTAAGAGACAGCTACTATATGGAATAGACAGGTAAACAACATATGTTGTAGGTATAAATAAAACCTTGGTTCCTACCTGATAGGTGGTAGACTTCGTGGGTGTTTGCCCAGTAGTCTGCATCACCTCAAGAAACTTTAGCGAGATATATGATCTATGGCCAAGAGTTCTTGTGGGTCTGCCGATGGGGTCTTATCCGCTTACTCGGCAGAGCCTGAAAGGACTTTGTCAATGGGTGCTGATCCACTTATATGACAATACACCTTATGAAGGAGCACACAACCAATCCCGACCACCTGATCCTAACCATATGTTAGAACTAAGGATTGTTCCGAGTTATCCCCGAACTCTTCACAACAACCGTAACTCAAAAACCACTACGCACACATACATAATTTCTAAAAAAAAATTATACTCATCTAATTAGATATGACAAGATTCTCTTACTGAACAACATAGACGGCCGCCCGTGCTAAACCAAGTCCTCCATTGTTCGGAGAGACTCCAGACCATATCTAAAAAGAAGAAAAGTATATACTTTTAAGGATTGGTGTCGGCTCCCGTACCCAGAATCGTATCCACCGATACGAAAGGACCTAGAGAAAAACACTTCTCATATGTCACACGAACGTCTTTCAAGTAATGAGATGCAAATACTGAGTTGCATCAACAAAATGTCGTATCTATGATGTTTTTAAGCGACATATTCTTATGAAACGAGAGAGACGTCGCTACTGCTCTCACTTCATGAGCTTTAACTTTCAACAGTCGTAACTGTTCGTCAGAACAGACCTTATGAGCGTCTGTAATGACGTTCCTCACAAAGAATGCCAGCGCATTCTTGGACATCAGTCTTGTGGGGTCTTTTACCGCGCACCAAAGACCTTGTCTAGAGCCTCCCATCTGATGCTTTCTCTGAATGTAGAACTTTAGGGCTCTTACAGGGCAGAGATCTTTCTGCTTCTCTTCCTACGAGACTCGATATGCCTTTGACTTCGAATGACTTAGGCCAGGGATTCGAGGGATTCTCATTCTTAGCTAAAAACAGGGTCTTAAACGAGCAAATAGCTGAGTCTCCCTTGAAACCTACTTTATCTTGCAGAGCATGTAATTCACTAACTCTCTTTGCCGTAGCTAAAGATAATAGGAATAGGCATTTTCTGGTGATGTCTCGAAACGAAGCCAGATGAGGAGGTTCGAATCTTTCAGATGAAAGAAACTTGAGAACCACGTCTAGGTTCCAGTTCGGAGGGACTGGTTCCTTCGACTTTTGAAGTCTCAAAGGACCTTATGAGATCGTGGAGATCTTTATTATCTGCCAGATCTAATCCTCTATTCCTGAAGACAGCCGAGAGCATACTTCTGTGTCCCTTTATTGTGGATACAGCTAGATGAGATTGCTCTCTCAGGAATAGAAGGAAATCAGCAATTTCCGCTATAGAGGTAGTGGAGGAGGACAACTTCTTAGTTCTACACCACCTTCTAAAAACCTCCCACTTCGACTGATATACTTTCGTAGTGGAGGTTCTGCGTGCTCTCGCGATCGCGCTTGCAACTTCGCGAGAAAACCCTCTCGCTCTGACGAGTCTTTCGATAGTCGAAAGGCAGTCAGAGCGAGAGCGGGGAGGTTTTGATGATACCTCTTGAAGTGTGGTTGTCTGAGAAGATCCATCCTTCTTGGTAGGGATCTTGGAAAGTCTACGATCCACTCTACCACCTCCGTGAACCAATCTTGGGCCGGCCAAAAGGGGGCTATCAATGTCATCCTCGTCTCCTTTGACGCCACAAACTTTTTTAGTACTAGTCCCAGGATTTTGAATGGAGGAAAAGCATAGACGTCTACGCGAGACCAATCTAGCAGAAGGCGTCTACCATAAGAGCTCTTGGATCTTCCACGACCGAGCAAAAGACTGCTAGCCTTTTGGAAATGAATGGCGAAGAGATCCACATGAGGTGTCCCCCACAGCGACCAGAGATCTTGACACACCTCCTCGTGTAGGGTCCACTCTGTATGAAGGACCTGGTTCCTCCTGCTGAGTCTGTCCGCCCTCACATTCTTTACTCCCTGCACGAACCTTGTCAGAAGGGAGATGTTCCTTTGAGACGTCCAAAGCAAAAGGTCTCTCGTCAGTTCGTAAAGGAACAAGGAGTGAGTCCCTCCCTGCTTTCGAATGTAGGCAAGTGCGGTGGTGTTGTCCACGTTTACTTGCACTACTTTGTTCGACACCAGAGGTTCTAGACTCTTCAAAGCCAGATGCACGGCGAAGAGCTCTTTGCAGTTTATGTGCCAAGTCACCTGCGCTGGTTCCCAGGTGCCTGACACCTCCTTCGAGCCTAATGTTGCTCCCCAACCTTTCTCCGACGCGTCGGAGTACAACACTAGGTCTGGGTTCTGTGTCCTTAGAGAGATCCCTTTGTTCTCTTCCAGAGGGGGCAACCACCATTCCAGGTGCGATCTTATCTCCACTGGAATGGGAAAGGCGTCCGACAGTTGTCCAGTTTTCCAACTCCAAGACTTCTTGAGGAAGAATTGAAGCGGACGTAAATGAAGTCTTCCTAGCGGGAAGAACTGTTCGAGCGAGGAAAGGGTCCCTAGCAGGCTCAACCATTCCCTCGCCGACGTATGTTCCTTCCTTAAGAAGAGAGAGACTATCTGCAAACCTTTTGCGATTCTCTCTTGCGAAGGAAATACTCGAAAACCCCGAGAATCCATCCGAATCCCCAGATAGACTAAGTTCTGTCTGGGGGTCAGCTGCGACTTCTCGAGGTTCACGAGCAATCCCAACGCTTTGATCAGATCTAAAGTTAACGTCAGGTCCTCCAAGCACTGTCTCTCTGATCTGGCCCTGATGAGCCAGTCGTCCAGATACAGAGAGATATTTACTCCTTTGAGGTGAAGAAACCTCGCCACATTCTTCATCAGGCTTGTGAAGACCTGAGGAGCTGTGGACAGGCCGAAACACAAGGCTCTGAACTGAAAGATCCTTCCCCCCGTCATGAAACGGAGGTACTTCTTCGATGAAGGGTGGATCGGGACGTGAAAGTAGGCGTCCTGGAGATCTAGAGACACCATCCAATCTCCTTGTCGCAAGGACGCAAGGACTGAAGCAGAAGTCTCCATCGAGAACTTCTCCTTCCGAACAAATTTGTTCAGAGAGCTGACGTCTAGTACTGGTCTCCAGCCTCCCGAGGCTTTCGCAACCAGAAAAAGGCGATTGTAAAACAAAACCCCGGGGAGTTTTGATCCAGTACTAGTTCTATCGCTCTCTTGTCCCACATTTGTTCCACCATCGATCGAAGAGTATCCCTCAGCATAGGATCCTTGTACTTGGCTGTTAGTTCCCGTGGTATTGATGTTAGGGGAGGAGTGTTCAGGAAAGGGATACGATATCCCTTCCTTATTATAGACAACGATGACGCGTCTGCGTTTATAAGTGTCCAGGCCTCCACAAATCCCAGGAGCCTGGCACCTACTGGTGCTTGGAGGCAGAGGAAGCTTCACTTTCCCTTTTTAAAGGGACGAAAGGCAGATCTACCTCTCTTCTCAGGAGCCTTCCTTCTTGCGGGAGGTCTGGAGGTAGGGCCACCTCGAAAGGGCTGAACCGATGTACTCGGTCCCTTTCTTGTCAGGTGTAGAAGCAGGCTTCTTCTTCCTTGCTGACTGCGTCAGAAGGTCCTGAGTCGCCTTCTCAGTTAATGAATGAGCAATGTCCTTCACCAACTGAGAAGGGAACAAAAAGTCAGACAAAGGCGAATACAGCAGCGCTGCCCTCTGAGCGTGGGAGACTGCCTTGGTTAAAAAGGCACCATATACCGTCCTCTTTTTTAGAAGACCTGCTCCAAACAAAGAGGAGATTTCAAACGAGCCATCCTGCACCGCTTTGTCTATACAAGACAATATGCACAAAAGGGCTTCCGGTTCGATTCCTTCAGAATCATGGGCTTTCTTGGACATCACCCCAAGGGACCAATCTAAGAAGTTGAAAACTTCCAATACATGAAAGAGTCCCTTGAGGAGATGGTCCAGTTCAGAAATGCCCCACGTAATCCGTGCCGAGTTGAGACCTTGTCGACGTGAAGCGTCAACTAAGGTCGAAAAGTCTGCCTTCCTGACGTAGATGGAAGAGCAATACCCATATTCTCTCCCGTCTGATACCAAATGCCTCTTTTACCAGCTAGTCTCGCTGGAGGCATGCAGAAGACCGTTCTTACTAAGTCCTTCTTAGACTTCATCCAAGAGTCTAAGGATTGTAGAGCCCTCTTCATTGAAATGGTGGGCTTCATTTTGAGAAAAGACGAAGACTTCTTCGTCTTAGCACTCGAAAACAGAGAGCGCGGAGAAGGAGGAGCGGCAGGAGTCAATTCGTCTCCATACTCCTCTAGAAGCAAGGCAGTCAAAACTTTATAGTTCGACAGTCCTTCTCTTCCTTGATATTCTTCGTCCGAGTTTACTTCCAACTCAGGATCTAAATGAGTCTCCGCTCCCAACTCTGTACGTTCTTCCTCTGGAGGAGACAAACTCCTAATAGGAGAGGGGCTAAGGGAATGATATTCCTTCCTCTTCCCCGCTTTAATAGCCCTGGAAGGCGCCAAAAGCTCAGGCTTCTCTCCATAAATAGAAGACGCTTCCCGCTTGGATGACGCTTCTCGTCCGCCAAGCGTCCTGGCTGACGCCTCCCGCTTACTTGGCTGCTGACGTCCGGATGACGCCTCGCGCCTGGAAGACGCTCCGCTCTCAAAAGGCGTCCTAACTGGCGCCAAAATATTGGTTGGAGCTTCACGTCTACCAACAGCTTTCAAAGACGCTTCATGTCTAAAAGACGTCTCACATCTCCCTGGCGTTACGTATCTTTCGTAAGCTACCGATCTCGCTCTCGAACCCGAAGCTTCTGTAATATGTTTAGAAGCTTCACGTCTGCATGACGCTTCTCGCTTAGTAGGGGAGAGAGGACGAGACTTCTTGATTGGAAGCGCAACGTCCTTCCTACGAGGCGCTAAAACTCCCACCAGAGAGGCCAGTTGTTCTTGTACTGCCATAATAATCTTCCTTGAAGCTTCTCCCACGTCAACTGCATGACGCCTTTCGTCATCAATCGGGGGAGAAGTAGGAAAGGGTACTTCTGGTCCTCGTCGGGTGACGCTGACGCCACCTTCGCCTTCTTAATAGAAGAGGGAGCGTCATCTGAGAAACGCTCTGGGCTCGAATCAATTTCGGGTTCTTTCAAATGACGTTTCAGAGGCCTCGATAAATCCGACTCCTTCCACCCTCGTTTAGGTGAGGGAGAGGGAGAGGATGAGAAACACTCACGAAGGACGCTTTTTCTAAAGCGCCCTTGAGCAGCCTGCCACGAAACAGAGCTTGCTGAAGGGACGTCTGACCGTTGGGGATTCCCCACGACCTCCTTAAGGCTTTCGACTTTCCTTCTCCTCTGGGCATGGGAGCTTGGAAGAGGTCTAGGCCTGGGAGCGTCGCAGGGACGATCAAACGCCCCCTCCACAACACTGGGAGAACTCACTTCACTGTAATGCTCACTTTCACTAGCCTTACCTTGTAAGTCCGCCATTTTGGACTTCATGTCTCGAATAGTAGCTTTCAGATCGGCGATTTCCGAGGCCGATTCCGAAAGTACACTTTGTGAATTAGACACATAGGGAGAATCTAAATCATTAGGATTAGAATAATTATCAGTAAAAGGCTCAATAGGCCTTGAACTCACACCTTTCAGACGTCTAACCCTATCCCTCTCTAACTTCTTCAAATAAGAAGTTAAAGTCTTCCACGCTTCTGCATTTAATCCCTCGCATTCATGACAAGTATTATTAGCAGAACACTGAAACCCCCTACATTTACGACATACAGTGTGAGGATCAACCGAAGCTTTCGGTATCCTCACCCTGCAGCCTACATTCACACACATTCTCACACTCACATTTGAATCAGACATACTGAGAAAAATCCAAAAAGCAATTCCAAAAACAGTCCACAGTAGCGAATGCCAAAAACACGATCCAGATACGTCACCAAAAAGCCGATAAACGATGATCAAAGGATGAAATAAGAATCTAAGTCAGGAGGTAATAGCAACAATGTTGATACCACCGGCGACAGAGAAAATATGATAGAAAACGGGGATGGTTCCTAGTCCTGCCGCCCAGGGCAGGCCGGTAGATCACCTGACCTACCTGTAGCGAGTGGCGTGAAATTTGAATTTCTGTCGGGGACGACGGAGTCTTAGCTATGTATATATCTGACAGGTAAGTTGATTGTATGAAATTACCACAATACAGTGACACGACAAACACTACTCTAAGCACTAAAAGACAAATGGGTCTGTGCCATTCTTTATTCCCCTTATTAATACCTTCCTTTCACCCCCTTAATTCCCCCTTCCAAACCTTACCTTACTTCTGAGGGACCTGTAAGGGGTTTAAATTGGTTTCAACCGAACCCTCTCCCTATCCTATCCCCCCCAACTACCGATTACCAAATAGCTGCAATCAGGATTCGAACAGCAGACCTTGCAGAGAGCAGACGTGTCGAGAGAATGCTCCCGTTGCTGGAAGGAGGACAAACTAGTCTCCCATTGGTGGGGAGAAGATTACAGACTGTGGGAACTGCCTCACATACTCCCACATCAGAAAGAACTGCTCCACACCTAGACGAATAATCTGTGTGAAATGCAGTGGACTGGGCCACATGGCACGAGACTGTAATAACTAACCTAAATGTGCAAACTGTAAAGGAGGACACTCCACATTGGACAGAAAATGCCCAATTAAGATACAACTGATGAAGGCAATAACTGAGGAGTTTAAAGAGAAGCCAACAAGACTACAGCCAGAAACACAGACATATCCTACAGCACCGCAGTAACCGGCCCTACCCAATCCCATAACTCTAATACAACACCTAGTACACCCTTCCCCCGTCAACAGAATGACATGGCCAATCTTTGCAGCAATGCAGGATATGGCAAACCCTGGTATGTACCACAGTGCAAATGATCAATTCTTTGCATTGAACCACCCGGCGAAAGTAAAATTTCCCCAGATGGCATCAGGGGAACAAATCATGAAAAAACTATGACAATGAACCAAACACTAACACCAGCAGAGGCAAGCGACCAAACTACACACAACCCAGAACCCAGCTGCTCCTACAAAATAATGGAGGACTCTCCAACTCACAAAAAGGACAGCAGAATAGAAAAAACAGAAAAAGGACCAATGAAGGGAAACCTGCGCCAGCACGCTCTACAATAGGCCGAACAATGGAGGAAGTGGAACGTGACGTCAAAAAAAATGAAAGTAAACTGGAAATCCTATATCCTGAAGACTGGAATGAAAACACAGAATCTGATGACAAAATAAAGTTAATTAACAAGTACACCCGGTTACAAAAGCTTGGCGAGATCATGCCCTGAAAGTGGCCCACGTTCAAACCACCAGTACATAGTTAGAATGGTTCGAGGAGGAGGAGGGAAATTACGGTAATCACGCGAAGAATGCAATCATTGAATTAAATAAATATATGGAAGAGTGAGAGAGAGAGAGAGAGAGAGACAGAGCTTTTATTCCTGTTTAGTTATTAATCTGACTGATATACTTGAGACCTTCTGCTTTCAGAAACATGTTATCATATAATTTTTGGAAAATAATTATGAAATCTTATCACATCGTATTGTTTTTAATCGTTATCACATTTTCTAAATAAAAAATAAAAATGCCTTAAATATTGTTGGAACTGACAATTCATAATATTATTCAGAAGAAAATAGCTTTTAATTATCCTATAAGCAGCTGTATTTTCTCTCTCTCTCCCCCTTATCTGTCCTCCGTCTTATATTGTCTGGATTGACTATGTAAATAATGGTAGCTGTATCTATTTTTGCCCTAGATCAACTGGACTAGAATTACCTGTATTACCGACATGCTAATCTAGTACTACAGGATTTATATTTATGGCATAACTTAGTTGAGTTACCAGTATTTGAGTGTGATGGGCCACTTGGCTTCACCCCTCACAACCATCTAGGCTACTTATAGAAAGTATTTCAATTTGCTATATTTCTTATATTATAGAATATTTATTATATTTCCAAAACTATTTGTGAAAATAAATTATGTGAAATGAAATGCAGTGAAATGTGTGCATCGGTGCATTAATATAATTATGGTGGGGTTTAATTTATGTAGGTGTTGCAAAACTGTAAACTATTAACATATTTAGCCTCAAATTATTTGGGGACAGTCTTAAGACCTGGTCAGATCGGTCACGTCTTAGCTAACCATTCCCCCCCCCCCCCCCCCACCCCCCCAACCCCTGCCCAAGCTTGCTTGCTCACTCCGCCTTTATTCGTGGCTTCAGCGGTAACGTCCTTGCGTCCAACATACCTTGTTGGTGTTCCCCCTCCAAGCTTTTCAAGAAACCCACCACATTCGACATCATCTGTTCATTAGTCTATTATATAGGTCATGTTTTTATTTTGTGTAAATAAAAAATTGTAAACATTTGGAAAGTAAATGGCAAATGAAATACTGTCATCAGAGTAATATTTTACCTTCCAAAATAAAACATCCATCAGAACAATCTCATAACTGAAAAAATTGAAATCCCAAACATGAGGTGGTGCGGGGATAGAAGGATATTTATAACAAGGTGGGGGTTAAAGGTGGTGGGGACAGGTGACATTGGGTGACCTTAATTTAAGTCTTCACGGGTTCGCTTATCAACATTTATAAGGTAATGATAGTAATACCTCTACCTATAGCAGTTAATATCAATGATTCTAAGAAGCCATCACGACTCCCACATAGCGTTAGTATAGGGTTACTGAGATCATCTTTGTAGATCTCGTTAATGTCTGTAACTATCGTTTACATTATGAATCCTGGTTTTCACATGAGGTAACGTGCCACACACAGCCACGGACGAGCTGTATATAACGCAAGAAGTCTTGACAGTCGTGTTTGCAGCCTTTGAGTATATGCTCAACAGAGTTGCCTTTGTTTGCTGCCGCCATCCCCTACAAATGTTCCCATAGATTAGTATATAATACATAGATTATAGTGCACAACATTGTGAAAACAGTTATTCCAAACGTATAGATATACACAATGACCTCGACTAACACTTACCGAAGTGTAGATAATCATAATTACCAAATAAACCTCCACAGAGAGAGAGAGAGAGAGAGAGAGAGAGAGAGAGAGAGAGAGAGAGAGAGAGAGAGAGAGAGAGAGAGAGAGCTGCTTATAGGATAATTAAAAAGGATATTTTCGTCTGAATAATATTAATATGAATAGTTAGTTCCAACAATATTTAAGCCATTTTTATTTAGAAAATGTGATAAAGATTAAAAACAAGACTGTGATAAGATTTCAGAATAATTATTTTCCAAAAAATATATAACAGGTTTCTTAAAGCAGAAGGTCTCAAGTATATCCGTCAGATTAACAACTAAACAGGAATAAAAGCTGGCTCTCTCTCACCATATATATTTCATTCAATATTGCATTTCTTTGTGTGATTACTTTAATTTCCCTCCTCTTCCCATTCGAACCATTCTAACTATGTACGGGTTGCCACTTTCAGGGCAAGAAGGGCATGATCTCACCGAGCCAGGCCTGGCGGGGCGACACCGCTTTTGTAACTGGGTGTATATAAAAGGTAAATGCCTTGGTTACACCAAGACTAACTTTCCACAGGCAGTCATAAAGCAAATCCTACATGCCTTGGTAGCAGAAGCAAGTGTCCCTCTAACACACACAAGATTCATAGAGGCAACCAGGGAAGAAGTAAACCGAGGGTTATCCGATGACAGAGACCGAGATTCAAACCATCTTTACTAAAATTCATCTTCATGCTAAATATAATAAAAATATTACAGACGTGTCGAGAGCGCTCCCGTGGCTGGAAGAAACTCTTCCCCCATTGGTGGAGAGAAAGCAGACGTTTCATTGGCCGACAGCCGAAGTCTTCAAGCTTCTTTCCAGACATAAAGCTTGAAGTAAGTTAACCACTAGTCACAGATCAGGATCAGGATTGCAACAGCAGACCTTGCAGAGTGCAGACATGCCGAGAGATCGCTCCGTTGAACTCGCCACCTTATTGACTGTTGCCGGTTCGGCACAAGTTATAAACATTTCCTTCCACCCTTTACCTCCCCCACTTCCTTCCTTCATCCTTAATCCCATTCCTATCCTCTAATCCTATATCCTCCCCATCTCAATCATCATCATAAGCAAAGCAATCCTGCTTTGTTTATCTTTCTATTGTAACCGAAATTTCATTCTCCCGGAGAATCTGCCAGTGGTGGGATGGTCTGGTACCTCTCGGGATCCGAGTAGGTAGCTAAGGCACGCCACTGGGGAGAAATAACTCCGCCCAGCCTCCAGGAGAGTGGAAGCAAGGTGCAATAGAACATCTTGAAGCTTTCTTTCTTTCTAGACACGTTTCCTTCTTATTCTCATCTATCCTATACCAAACAGAACAATCCAAGCACTACATACCACAGGCTCTGTCTGTGTTAAGACAAGTATAAGCAAAAGTAATAGTTAATGAAGTGTTTTGTGTTCCTTTTTTCTAGCAGGCTTTAGTATAATCCCACCTTAATATCATTCGCTCACTCATTACCAACCATCTTTGATTCCAGTAACCACTCACCGTGTCACCTCATGCATCTTTCATCCATTCGTTTTGTACTGAGGGGTAAGGGAGGGAGTTCGGAGGAGGGATGCCCTCCGTAAAGATAAAGATGAGGGGAGGGGCTCCTTCGAGGAGCGGAAGAGGGAGGGGATTTTTAGACTTGCAGGGGAAGTCAGAGTTGATATTTTCAGGGTAAACCCAGGACAGCAGAAGCACCTGTACGTTGTTGTGAGAGAAGAGGACCTAGACTCATTTCTTCATGAGGATGTGGTAAGGAAGTTCAAGGGTGATAAATTTGAAATCATCACTCCATACACGGTAAACGCCCTCAGGTCGGTTGTCTTGAAGCAGGTTGACAACCAGGTAACTTACTACTCGGAGGATGAACAAAAGGACAACATCCAGGCAAGACAGAGTTGGGCCAGAGTAGCCCATGTAAAAATACTTCCGACGAAGTTCGAGAGGCCTAGGACTAGGTCTGTAAAAGTCACGTTTGAAAACTAGAAAATGGGCACAAAACTGCCCATGAGGAAAGGGGTTGCGAATTTGCAACCAATTCGTGCCTCCTCATCTTGTGGAGGAAGAAAACAAACCATCCTTGCCACATTGTGGGAACTGCTTTTCCTACAACCACTTGAAAAGACAATGCCCGAAGCCTCCCCAGAAACAGTGCATGAGGTGCAGTGGCTTTGGCCACATCAGTAGAGAGTGCAAATCCCCGACACTGCAATGTGTCAATTGCCAAGGAGACCACTTCACTCTTGATAAGAAGTGTCCAATCAGGATAGCTCTCCTGAAGAAGAAAGGAGAGGAAATGAGAACTGCAGAAACGAACTAGGCCAAGGCCAAAATGTTTCATATAGTGCCGCGGTAACATCATCGATGGGACCTTCTAGTGCCAACGCCAATCAGCCCCTTCCTCAGGTGAACAACCTCCAACTCTGGCATGTTTTCCATGGCCAGATCTTCGCTGCTATGCAGGACATGGCAGTCCCAGGGACATTTCAGCAGGCAATGGATGCCTACAATACTCAGAACAATCTCCCGCGAGTTATTCTCCCACAAATGGCATCAGGAGAAAGCATAATAAAGAAATTAATGGAACTGAGCGCATCTCCGGTTACGCAAAGCGTAAGCCAACAACCAAACACCGCCTCCCAGCAAGCACCGACCACTGCCACCGCCCTGTCAACGCCCACTAGCATGGATGACGAGACGACGGTTAACAAGAGAGAGAGAGGAGCAGAGCAAGTCACGGACAGCGACGAAGAAGGAAGGAATGAAAGGAAAAAAAAGCCTAGGCCAGCAAGCAATATACAGAGTCGCCCTTCAAGATCTAGAAAACAGATCGAAGATAGCATCAAGATCGTTAAAGAGAGCGATCTGGTCATTCGGTATCCAGCCAGCCTAAAGGCAAACCCTGAGACAGACTAGGGCCAATCGATATTCTCGACTCATATCTGTCAAAAACCAGCTATGGCAGTGTGACTAGTGTCATCCCACAATACACGGTGAGGGAGCACCTCTTCGACCTGGTTGTTGAAAACCGAGTTCCGTTGGACGACATTATGATGATCACAACCAACGACTCGGAGGTACAACGTGTCCTCTCTGAGGACAGAGACTAAAGACAAAAATAAAAGTTCTGTATGTCTATTATAAGTAAATTCATTAATCAAAATACTATTGTATTATTGTCTACATCATTATTATTATTAATATTAGTTTAAATATCATCATTTTCATAATGTTAAATACAATAAAAATAATTCAGTTGAATGTAAATAAATTAACAAAAAGTAGACAAAGAACTTTTTAACGAATTCAGACAACTGGACCCGGATATTATCTTGCTGAATGCAACAGGGATACGAGATGATTCCCCCATCAAGTTCTTCGGATACCGAGTGTATCAGAAGAACACAGCTGGGGAGGATCACGCTGGTGTCGCTGTTGCAGTCAATTACCGAATAAGACATAAACCATTGATTGACTTTACCGAAGATACGTTGGGCATAACTGTCGAGACAGACGTTGGACACATTAATATTGTAATGACATATATACCTTGTAGACGTAATTATATATATCATCAGGACTTTGTATCATTATCACAGCGACCCATTCCCACATATCTCATCGGGGACATAAATGCAAGACATCCTACCATTGCTACAAACGACAGTAATCACAGGGGAACACTATTAAGTAGATTAATTCGGGATAACAGATTAAAATTCATTGGGACCTTTCGACGATGGTAAGCAATAGAGAAGACCGGACATAGTACTAGGGAATAGAAATGCTTGCCTTAACTTTAATATGACGAGGGGAAAGAAATAACGCATCGGACCATTTACCCCTTCATATCACAATATCATCCACTCCCATCAAAATAGAACCACGGACTGTTTTCGATTACAATAATGTAAACTGGGACGATTTTAAATCTAATATCGACGGGACTTACAGAAATGATGGAATAAATATAAATGACACGGACGGGAAGACGAAAGTAGAGCTGGACGAACGATTAGACTTTTGGTTTACAACGATTTTGACAGCTATAGAGAGCATCATTCCAAGAAAAGTCATACAATTTAACTCTGGACCTAAAAGAAGTGACGCTCTAAACCTCCTTCAGAGAGTTTATTCAGAAATTAAAAGACATGCAGACGTCTTTGGGTACACAAGACAAATAAAGGACCTTATTTTGTATATACAGGACAACCTTTTTGAAGAATTTAGGCGACTACAGACGGATTTTTGGGATTCTACTATTCAAAAAATAGACCTAGACTATAATGACCATACAAATATCGCGAAGTTTTGGAGGAGAAAATTAAAAGACTTTTGGGCTCCATAAAAGACAATGCGACTATTTACTGAATGACAATGGAGACAAAATAAGTTGACAGTACGAAAAAGACTATACTGATGAAGAGCGTCTGGGAAGATGTATTTCAGATCACCCCCGACGACAACAGACACTGACGCAGACCACGAGAGGCGCGTACTCGCGCACTTGGAAGTAGAGAGAGAGGTTGGACCTGTACGAGTTGACAGATTTATCACGCCTTAGCGACGACAGTTACTTGACATGTAAATTTGAAGTTCAGGATGTCATTAATATCATTAAAAGATTCAAAAATAAAGCTCCAGGCATTTCAGGAATAAATAAACTCATTCTTTCAAAATTACCAATGATTGCTTTGCAGGATTTAACAAATATAAATAATATGGGATTCAGCCTTGGATACTTCCTAGGTAGATTCAAGAGAGGTCGGATGACTCTTTTACCGAAAGACTTAAGTAATACGCATGACCCACTGAAATACAGGCCGATTACTCTCTTGGAAGTACCTGGGAAAATTCTAGAGACGTTGTTAAAGGACAGACTGAACTCATTTTTAGAAGACAATGACATTTTGCCCAAATATCAATTTGGATTCAGGCGTGAACGAGGGACCCAGACAGCCATAGCGACATTACATGAAATGCTAGCACTGAGTCAAAGTCGGCGAGGCAGAGCGAACACTGTGTGTCGCGATGTCTCGAAGGCTTTCGATAAAGTCTGGCATGACAGACTGAAGTTTAAACTGCTTAACTCCGACCTACCCGACATAATGACAAAAATTTTGAGTAATTTTGTAGACGACAGATTTAATGATATAATTTTCGAAGGACAGATTTCAGACTCCTTTCCTCTGAGGAGCGGTGTCCCTCAAGGATCCGTTCTCTCGCCGACTCTCTATATTTTTTATACGCATGACATGCCGCAGGGGGGAGGGGGGTGTACCAACCTCATCTTTGCGGACGACGTGACACAAGTCATTACGACAGACGACAGGAATAAAAGACATCTAGCATTGCAAACAAGCCGGCATATTAGTGAGCTAAATGACTACGAGAGACTATGGAAAATTAAAACCAACCAGCAAAAATTCTCACTACTTTCCATATCATCGACAAGACCGGCAGACGTCATTGTAGACGGCAGACGAATACCGTTCGCCAATAAAGCCAAGGTGCTCGGACTCACCCTGACCCGCTGTGGGATGTTCTCTCACATCCGACAGAGGATCAGGAGTGCCAGAGCTGCTAAGGCCAAATTGGCAAGGTTTGGACAACTGCGACCCAAGACAAAATCACATTTATATAAGGCACTCATCAGACCTGCATTAGAATACCCCATCATACCGACATGCCTAGTTAGTGACTGACAGACGTAAATTGCAGCAATTTCAAAACGGGGTTTTGTGTTGGATAGATGGCTGCGATAATCGAGGCCTGGGAGGTGGAGGAGCGGAAAGATTGCATGAAAGATATCGCATAGAGGCGATAAATCACCGCTTCTACCGCTTGTCAGACAAGGTTTGGCAGAGGCTCTCCGACCAAGACGAGGAATTAGCGACAGAAAGTCTTATTTCACTAGACGATGAAGACTGTAGGACACATCTTTGGTGGAGGAGACTCTCCAGATATATGCAGGAAGGACTTCCAGACCCCATCTTCATAGACGTTGACAGCGAAGACGAAGAAGAACGAACGATGGACCTGAAGTTACGAATAAATAAAATACTGCCGACCCAAACTTAAGCATATTTTTGAACTTGGTAAACTCAATCTAAAGTGTGAGTGAACGGGACTGTGTGCGGGTGTGCGCTGCGTCAAACCACACACACACGTGTGCGGGCTCGCCCACTCGCATGACAGGACAGCCTAGACGATTTACTTTCATTTTATAATAGCAAATTCAAGGTAACTTGAATTTGTGCATCCTTATGTAAGGGTTTCCTTCTTTTAGGGGCCGGTGAGCACTCCAGAAGACCCCTCCTCGGAGGGGGAGGCAGATAGCCAGAAGACCCCCCTCTGACGAGGGAGGAGCAATACCCGGTCCCACACTCATGTATTTATTTTGTATTTCTATGTATTATTATTATTATTTTTTTTTTTTTGTATTCTCGTGTATCCTTTTGTATTTCTATGTATATTGTACATAAGATATATGTGGATGTATGAGTCTACAATGAAAAGTAAATAAGTAAATCGTAGAAAATAATAAACTCATTATCTCCAGTAATGAACTGGAAAGTAACGGGGAAGTTTAAATAATAGGTTAAATTACCATTTATTTAACTAAAATACTATTTATCATAATAAGTTCATATGAAATGAAACAAACAAAAAGACGGCCTCTACACCGCAGTAGCTGCGAGGCGCTTCCCACTGCCCCCACCTCCCCCTTGGGGGAGGGTGGGAGGGACTGATGAGCGGCTGGCTGGGTGCCAAGAGTGCATTCACCCCTACTACGTCGCCCTTCTTCCCCATAGCAACAACTCACTCTCTCACGATCCACGCACACAGCTCTCCCGGGTGGGGGGTAGCGGGGGACTCTCCCGCGCTCCCCTCCGCTCGGAGTGAGGCGGGGGTCGGGAGGGAGGGAGGGTGGTGGGGGAGGCAGTACTGACAAGACACCGCTCTCTGAGCGAGAGAGGATGACAGCGGCTGACGGCTGGCGGCTGACAGCTGACAGTCAGTCGGCGGCTGACTGCCTCTTCCCGGATTTGACACTTGCGTTCGCGTTTGTAATTATTAGTACGTATGAAAGGAGATGAATGAGTTTTGTGAAGAAAAAGAACGAATGTGTGAATAAATGAAA